>NC_091995.1:9793047-10073047 GCF_044704955.1 Pristiophorus japonicus | reverse complement strand
GTGCCGCAGTACAGAGGGACCTGGGGGGTCCTTGTGCATGAAACACAAAAGGTTAGTATGCAGGGTACAGCAAGTGATCAGGAAGGCCAATGGAATCATGGCCTTTATTGCAAGGGGGATGGAGTGTAAACATAGGGAAGTCCTGCTACAACTGTACAGGGTATTGGCGAGGCCACACCTGGAGTACTGCGTGCAGTTTTGGTCTTCGTATTTTCGAAAGGATATACTTGCATTGGAGGCTGTTCAGAGAAGGTTCACTGGGTTGATTCCGGGGATGAGGGGGTTGACTTATGAGGAAAGGTTGAGTAGGTTGAGCCTCTACTCATTGGAGTTCAGAAGAATGAGAGGTGATCTTATCGAAACGTATAAGGTTATGAGGGGTCTTGACAAGGTGGATGCAGAGAGGATGTTTCAATTGATAGGGGAGACTAGAACTAGAGGGCACTATCTTAGAATAAGGGGCCGCCCATTTAAAACAGGGATGAGGAGAAATTTCTTCTCAGAGGGTTGTAAATCTGTGGAATTCTCTGCCTCAGAGAGCTGTGGAAGCTGGGACATTGAATAAATTTAAGACAGAGATAGACAGTTTTTTTTAACCGATAAGGGAATAAGAGGTTATGTGGAGCGGGCAGGGAAGTGGAATTGAGATCAGATCAGCCATGATCTTATTGAATGGCAGAGCAGGCTCGAGGGGCCGTATGGCCTACTCCTGCTCCTATTTCTTATGTTCTTATGTTCCAGGGGCCAAGCAGCTTGGGATCAGCTCCCAGGCATGACCAGAATTCAAGAACCTTCTCCCCATCACCAACACTACCCAATCAGCTCCCTATCTCTGAAATCTCCTTCAGACCTACGACTCACTGAGATCTCTGCGCTCCTCCAATTCTGGTCTCTTGAGCATCCCCGATTTTCATCGCTCCACCATTGGCGGCCATGCCTTCAGCTGCCTAAGCCTTAAGAATATATGAATTAGAAGCAGGAGTAGGCCATACGGGCCCCTCAAGTCTGCTCTGCCATTCAGTAAGATCATACCTGATCCTCGACCACAACTCCCCTTTCCCGCCCGATCCCCATACCCCTTGCCCCAGGTCCAACCATCTTCAGCTGCTTCATCAATGACCTTCCCTCCATCATAAGATCAGAAGTGGGGATTTCGCTGATGACTGCACACTGTTCAGTTCCATTCGCAAGTCAGATAATGGAGCAGTCCATGCCCGCATACAGCAAGATTCAGGCTTGACATTCAGGCTTGACATTCGCACCACCCAAGTGCCAGGCGATGACCATCTCCAACAAACGAGAGTCTAACCACCGCCTCTTGACATTCAATGGAATTGCCATCGTCGAACTCCTCACTATCAACATCCTGGGGGTCACCAGTGACCAGAAACTTAACTGGACCAGCCACATAAACACTGTGGCAACAAGAGCAGGTCAGAGGCTGGGTATTCTGCGGTGGGTGTCTCACCTCCTGACTCCCCAAAGCCTTTCCACCATCCACAAGGCACAAGTCAGGAGTGTGAAGAAATACTCTCCACTTGCCTGGATGAGTGCATTTCCTACAAAACTCAAGAAGCTCGACACAATCCAGGACAAAGCAGCCCGCTTGATTGGCACCCTATCCACCGATTTTAAACATTTACTCCCTCCACCACTGGCGTACCTTGGCTGCAGTGTGTACCATCTACAAAATACACGACAGCAACTCGCCAAGGCTTCTTCGGCAGCACCTCCCAAATCCATAGCCTCTACCACCTAGAAAGAGAAGGGCAGCAGGCGCATGGGAACGCCATCACCCGGAACTTGTCCTCCAAGTCACACACCATCCTGAGTTGGAAATATATCGGCCGTTCCTTCATCGTCACTGGGTCAAAATCCTGGAACTCCCTCCCTAACAGCACTGTGGGAGCACCTTCACCCCATGGACTGCAGCGGTTCAAGAAGGCGGCTCACCACCACCTTCTCAAGGGCAATTAGGGATGGGCAATAAATGCCGGCCTTGTCAGTGACGCCCACATCCCAGGAATGAATATGTTTAAATATTCCCCAAGAGCCCAAAAATCTATCTCAGCCTTAAATATACTCAACGATTTAGCATCTATGTCCCACTGGGTTAGAGAATTCCACTGATTCACAACCCACTGAGTGAATGTTGAAAATCGGTGGATGGGATGCCTAAATGGCCGATCCCTTTATAAGAACATAAAAAATAAGAATTAGGAGCAGGAGTGGGCCATTCGGCCCCTCGAGCCTGCTCGGCCATTCAATGAGATTGTGCTGATCTTCAACCTCGCACTTTCCTGCACTATCCCCATATCCCTTGATTCCCTTAATATCCAAATCTCTGCCTTGAATATGTTCAAAGACTGAGCTTCCACTGCTCTCTGGGGTAGAGAATTCCAAAGATTCACTACCCTCTGAGTGAAGAAATTTCTCCTCATCTCAGTCCTAACGTGCCTTATTCTGAGACGAAGACTCCCCAGCCAGAGGAAACATCCTCCCTGCATCTACCCTAAATTGGCGGGAAAAAACAGCAAACCTGCGGACTGGGAGAAATTTAGAATTCAGCAGAGGAGGACATAGGGTCTAATTCGGAGGGGGAAAATAAAGTACGAGAGGAAGCTTGCCGGGAACATAAAAACTGACTGCAAAAGCTTCTATAGGTTTCTGAAAAGAAAAAGATTAGTGAAGACCAACGTATGCCCTTTGCAGACAGAATCAGGTGAATTTATAACGGGGAACAAAGAAATGGCAGACCAATTGAACAAATACTTTGGATCTGTCTTCACTAAGGAAGACACAAATATCCTTCTGGAAATACTAAGGGTTCGAGGATATAGCAAAAAGGAGGAACTGAAGGAAATCCTTATTAGTCAGGAAATTGTGTTCGGGAAATTGATGGGATTGAAGGCCGATAAATCCCCAGGGCCTGATAGTCTGCATCCCAGAGTATTTAAGGAAGTGGCCCTAGAAATAGTGGATGCATTGGTGATCATTTTCCAACATTCTATTGACTCTGGATCAGTTCCAATGGATTGGAGGGTAGCTAATGTAACATCACTTTTTAAAAAAGGAAGGAGAGAGAAAACGGGTAATTATAGACCGGTTAGCCTGACATCAGTGGTGGGGAAAATGTTGGAATCAATTATTAAGGATGAAATAGCAGCGCATTTGGAAAGCAGTGACAGGATCGCTTCAAGACAGCATGGTTTTATGAAGGGGAAATCATGCTTGACAAATCTTCTGGAATTTTTTGAGGATGTAACTAGTAGAGTGGACAAGGGAGAACCAGTGGATGTGATGTATTTGGACTTTCAAAAGGCTTTTGACAAAGTCCCACACAAGAGGTTGGTGTGCAAAATTAAAGCACATGGTATTGGGGGTAATGTACTGACGTGGATAGAGAACTGGTTGGCAGACAGGAAGCAGAGAGTCGGGATAAACGGGTCCTTTTCAGAATGGCAGGCAGTGACCAGTGGGGTGCCGCAGGGCTCAGTGCTGGGACCCCAGCTCTTTACAATATACATCAATGATTTAGATGAAGGAATTTAATGTAATATCTCCAAGTTTGCAGATGACACTAAGCTGGGTGGTGGTGTGAGATGTGAAGAAGATGCTAAGAGGCTGCAGGGTGACTTGGACAGGTTAGGTGAGTGGGCAAATGCATGGCAGATGCAGTATAATGTGGATAAATGTGAGATTATCCACTTTGGTGGCAAAAACAGGAAGATAGAATATTATCTGAATGGTGACAGATTAGGAAAAGGGGAGGTGCAACGAGACCTGGGTTTCATGGTACATGAGTCATTGAAGTTTGGCATGCAGGTACAGCAGGCGGTGAAGAAGGCAAATGGCATGTTGTATTGTACAGGGAGGTCTTACTGCATTGTACAGAGCTTTGGTGAGGCCAGACCTGGAATATTGTGTTCAGTTTTGGTCCCTTAATCTGAGGAAGGACGTTCATGCTATTGAGGGAGTACAGCTAAGGTTCACCAGATTGATTCCCTGGATGGCAGGACTGACATATGAGGAGAGACTGGATCAACTGGGCTTGTATCCACTGGAGTTTAGAAGAATGAGAGGGGATCTCATCGAAACATATAAAATTCTGACGGGATAAGACGGGTGAGAGGCAGGAAGAATGATCCCGTTGCTGGGGAGTTCCAGAAGCAGGGGTCACAGTCTAAGAATAAAGGGGCGGGGTCAGTGGCCAGTGTCGGGGGCCGGGATCAGGGGCCGGGGTCGGGGGCCGAGATCGGGGGCCGGGGTCGGGATCCATGGTCAGTGGCCGGGGTCAGGGGCTGGGGTCGGGGTTGGGATCAATGTCCAGGGTCAGAGGCCAGTGGCCGGGGTTGGGGGCCGGGGTCAGGGGCTGGGGTCAGTGGCCGGGGTCGGAGGCCGGGGTCGGTGGTCGGGGTCGGGGTTGGGATCAATGTCCAGGGTCAGAGGCCAGTGGCCGGGGTTGGGGGCCGGGGTCAGTGGTCTGGACCAAGGGCCGGGGTCAGTGGCTGGGGTCGGTGGCTGGGCTCAGTGCCGGGGTCAGTGGCCGGGGTCGGGGGCCCGAACGGGGTCCAGAGTCAGTGGCCGGGATCGGGGCCTGGATCAGGGTCCGGGGTCAGTGGCCGGGGACGGGGGCCGGGGTCAGGGGCAGGGGTCTGTGGCCTGGGTCATTGGCCGGGGTCGGGGGCTGGAGTCAGGGGCCGGGGTCAGTGGCCGGGGTCAGTGGCAGGGGCCAGGGTCGGGGTCCAGGGTCAGTGGCCGGGGTCGGGGGCCGGGGTCGGTGGCCGGGGTCGGGGTTGGGATCAATGTCCAGGGTCAGAGGCCAGTGGCCGGGGTTGGGGGCCGGGGTCAGTGGTCTGGACCAAGGGCCGGAGTCAGGGGCCGGGGTCAGTGGCCGGGGTCAGCGGCCGGGGTCAGTGGCCGTTGTCAGTGGCCGGAGTCGGGGGCCGGGGTCAGGGGCCGGGGCCAGGGGCCGGGGTCAGGGGCTGGGGTCAGTGGCCGGGGTCGGAGGCTGGGGTCAGGGGCTGGGGTCGGGGGCCGGGTTCAGGGGCCGGAGTCAGTGGCCAATGTTGGGGGCCGGTGTCAGTGGCCGGGGTCGGAGGCCGGGGTCAGTGGCCGGAGTCAGTGGCCGGTGTAGGGGGCCGGGGGTGTGGCCGGGGTCGGGGGCCGATGTCAGTGGCCAGTGTCGGGGGCCGGGATCAGGGGCCGGGGTCGGGGGCCGGGGTCGGGGGCCGAGATCGGGGGCCGGGGTCGAGATCCATGGTCAGTGGCCAGGGTCAGGGGCTGGGGTCGGGGAAAAGGGTCAGTGGCTGGGGTCAGGGGTCGGGGTCCAGGGTCAGTGGCAGGGGTCAGGGGCCGGGGTCAATGTCCAGGGTCAGAGGCCAGTGGCCGGGGTTGGGGGCCGGGGTCAGTGGTCTGGACCAAGGGCCGGGGTCAGTGGCCGGGGTCGGGGGCTGGGCTCAGTGCCGGGGTCAGTGGCCGGGGTCGGGGGCCCGAACGGGGTCCAGAGTCAGTGGCCGGGATCAGTGGCCGGGATCGGGGGCCTGGATCAGGGTCCGGGGTCAGTGGCTGGGGCCGGGGTCAGGGGCGGGGGTCTGTGGCCGCGGTCATTGGCCGGGGTTGGGGGCTGGAGTCAGGGGCCGGGGTCAGTGGCCGGGGTCAGTGGCAGGGGCCAGGGTCAGGGTCCAGGGTCAGTGGCCGGAGTCGGGGGCCGGGGTCGGTGGCCGGGGTCGGGTTTGGGATCAATGTCCAGGGTCAGAGGCCAGTGGCCGGGGTTGGGGGCCGGGGTCAGTGGTCTGGACCAAGGGCCGGAGTCAGGGGCCGGGGTCAGGGGCCGGGGTCAGTGGCCGTTGTCAGTGGCCGGGGTCGGGGGCCGGGGTCAGGGGCCGGGGCCAGGGGCCGGGGTCAGGGGCTGGGGTCAGTGGCCGGGGTCGGAGGCTGGGGTCAGGGGCTGGGGTCGGGGGCCGGGTTCAGGGGCCGGAGTCAGTGGCCAATGTTGGGGGCCGGGGTCGGAGGCCGGGGTCAGTGGCCGAAGTCAGTGGCCGGTGTAGGGGGCCGGGGGTGTGGCCGGGGTCGGGGGCCGGGGTCTGTGGCCGGGGTCTGGGGCTGGGATCAGATGCCGGGATCGGGGGCTGGGGTCAGTGGCCAGGGTCAGGGGCCAGTGGCCGGAGTTGGGGGCCAGGCTCAGTGGACGGGGTCAATGGCCAGTGTCGGGGGCCAGGACGGGTCCAGGGTCAGTGACCGGGGTCAGTGGCCAAGGTCAGTGGCCGGGGTCGGGTGCCGGGGTCAGGAGCCGGGGTCAGTGGCCGGGGTCGGGGGCCGGGGTCAGGAGCCGGGGTCAGTGGCCGGGGTCGGGGTCAGGAGCCAGGATCAGTGGCCGGGGTCAGGGGTCGGGGTCAGTGGCCGGGGTCTGTGGCCAGGGTAGGGGGCCGGGATCCGGGGTCGGGGGCCGAGGTCAGTGGCCGGGTTTGGGGGCCAGTACGGGGTCCAGGGTCAGTGGCCAGGGTCGGGGGCCGGGGTCCGAAGCAGAGGTCAGTGGCCGGGGTCGGGGGCCGGAGTCAGGAGCCGGGGTCAGTGGCCGGGGTCAGGGGTCGGGGTCAGTGGCCGGGGGGGGCCTAGGGTCGGAGGCTGGGGTCAGTGGCCGGGGTCGAGGGCTGGTGTCAGGGGCTGGGTTCGGTGGCCGGGGTCAGGGGCCGGGGTCAGTGGCCGGGGTCGGGGGCGGGGGTCAGTGGCCGGGGTCAGGGGCCGGTGTCGAAGGCCGGGATCGGGGGCGGGGGTCAGTGGTCGAGGTCGGGGGCTGTGGTCAGTGTCCAGGGTCAGGGGCCAGTGGCTGGGGTTGGGGGCCGGGTTCGGTGCCCGGGGTCAGGGGCCGGGGTCAGTGGCCGGGGTCGGGGGCGGGGCTCAGTGGCCAGGGTGGGGCCTAGGGTCAGTGGCCGGGGCCAGGGGCCGGTATCAGGGGCTGGGTTTGGTGGCTGGGATCAGGGGCCGGGGTCTGTGGTCTGGACCAAGGGCCGGGGTCGGGGGCGGGGGTCAGGGGGCGGGGGGCGCCTAGGGTCAGTGGCCGGGGTCAGGGGCCAGGGTCAGTGGTCTGGACCAAGGGCCGTGGTCAGTGGCCGGGGTCAGGGGCTGGGCTCAGTGCCGGGGTCAGTGGCCAGGGTCGGGAGCCCGGACAGGGTCCAGGTTCAGTGGCCGGGATCAGTGGCCGGGGTCGGGGGCCTGGGTCAGGGTCCAGGATCAGTGGCCGGGGTCAGTGGCCGGGGACGGGGGCCGGTGTCAGGGGTCGGGGTCAGGGGCCGGGGACGGGGGCCGGGGTCAGAGGCCGGGGTCAGTGGCCGGGGTCGGGGGCAGGGGCCGGTGTCAGTGGCCGGGGTCGGGGGCCGGGGTTAGAGGCCGGGGTCGCGGGCCGGGGTCAGTGGTCGGGGCCGGGGTCAGTAGCTGGGGGCCGGGGCCAGGAGCCAGGGTCAGTAGCCGGGGTCAGGGGCTGGGGTCGGGGGCCAGAGTCGGGGTCCAGGGTCACTGGCCAGGGTCGGGGGCCGAGGTCAGGAGCCGGGGTCAGTGGCCGGGGCCGAGGGGTCGGGGTCAGTGGCCAGAGTCTGTAGCCAGGGTCGGGGGCCAGGGTCCGTGTTCGGGGGCTGGGGTCAGAGGCCGGGGTCGGGGGCCGGGGTCAGGGGCCGGGGTCAGTGGCTGGGGTCTGTGGCCGGGGTCGGAGGCCGGGGTCAGTGGCCGGAGTCAGTGGCCAGGGTCGGGGGCTGGGGTTAGTGGTCTGTGCCAAGGGCCGGTGTCAGTGGCCGGGGTCGGAGGCCGGGGTCAGTGGCCGTTGTCAGTGGCCGGGGTCGGGGGCCGGGGTCCGGGGCCAGGGGCCGGGGTCAGGGGCTGGGGTCAGTGGCCGGGGTCGGAGGCTGGGGTCAGGGGCCGGGGTCGGGGGCCGGGTTCAGGGGCCGGAGTCAGTGGCCAATGTTGGGGGCCGGTGTCAGTGGTCAGGGTCAGTGGCCGGAGTCAGTGGCCGGTGTAGGGGGCCGGGGGTGTGGCCGGGGTCGGGGGCCGGGATCTGTGGCCCGTGTCTGTGGCCGGGATCAGAGGTCGGGATCGGGGGCTGGGGTCAGTGGCCAGGGTCAGGGGCCAGTGGCCGGAGTTGGGGGCCAGGCTCAGTTTACGGGGTCAATGGCCAGTGTTGGAGGCCAGGACGGGTCCAGGGTCAGTGACCGGGGTCAGTGGCCGGTGTCGGTGGCCTGGCTCGGGGTCCAGGGTCAGTGGCCAAGGTCAGTGGCCGGGGTCGGGGGCCGGGGTCAGGAGCCGGGGTCAGTGGCCGGGGTCGGGGTCAGGAGCCAGGATCAGTGGCCGGGGTCAGGGGTCGGGGTCAGTGACCGGGGTCAGTGGCCAAGGTCAGTGGCCGGGGTCGGGGGCCGGGGTCAGGAGCCGGGGTCAGTGGCCGGGGTCGGGGTCAGGAGCCAGGATCAGTGGCCGGGGTCAGGGGTCGGGGTCAGTGACCGGGGTCTGTGGCCAGGGTAGGGGGCCGGGGTCGGGGGCCAAGGTCAGTGGCCGGGTTTGGGGGCCAGTACGGGGTCCAGGGTCAGTGGCCAGGGTCAGTGGCCGGGGTCGGGGGCCTGGCTCAAGGTCCAGGGACAGTGGCCAGGGTCAGTGGCCAGGGCCGGGGGCCGGTGTCAGGGGCTGGGTTCGGTGGCCGGGTTCAGTGGCCGGGGTAGGGGGGCGGGGGTCAGTGGCCAGTGGGGGCCTAGGGTCAGTGGCCAGGGTGAGGGCCGGGGCCAGTGGCCGTAGTCAGGGGCCGGGGTCGGAGGCCGGGATCGGGAGCAGGGGTCAGTGGCCGAGGTCGGGGGCTGGGATCAGTGTCCAGGGTCAGGGGCCAGTGGCCGGGGATGGGGGCCGGGCCCAGTGGTCTGGGCCAAGGGCCAGGGTCAGTGTCCGGGGTCGGATGCACGGATGGGGTCCAGGGTCGGGGTGCAGGGACAGGGGCCGGGGTCCGTGGCCGGGGTCAGGGGCCGGTATCAGGGGCCGGGGTCGGTGATCGGGGTCAGTGGCCGGGGTCTGTGGCCAGGGTCGGGGGCCGGGGTCCGGGGTCAGGAGCTGGGGTCAGTGGCCGGGATCGGGGGCCGGTGTCAGGGGCTGGGTTCGGTGGCTGGGATCAGGGGCCGGGGTCTGTGGCCGGGATAGGGGGTGGGGGTCAGGGGGCGGGGGGCGCCTAGGTTCAGTGGCCGGGGTCAGGGGCCAGGGTCAGTGGTCTGGACCAAGGGCCGTGGTCAGTGGCCGGGGTCAGTGGCCGGGGTCGGGGGCCGGGGTCAGGAGCCGGGGTCAGTGGCCGGGGTCGGGGTCAGGAGCCAGGATCAGTGGCCGGGGTCAGGGGTCGGGGTCAGTGACCGGGGTCTGTGGCCAGGGTAGGGGGCCGGGGTCCGGGGTCGGGGGCCGAGGTCAGTGGCTGGGTTTGGGGGCCAGTACGGGGTCCAGGGTCAGTGGCCAGGGTCAGTGGCCGAGGGCCAGGGTCCGAAGCAGAGGTCAGTGGCCGGAGTCAGGAGCCGGGGTCAGTGGCCAGGGCCGGGGGCCGGTGTCAGGGGCTGGGTTCGGTGGCCGGGTTCAGTGGCCGGGGTAGGGGGGCGGGGGTCAGTGGCCGGTGGGGGCCTAGGGTCAGTGGCCAGGGTCGGGGCCGGTGTCAGTGGCCGGGGTCAGGGGCCGGGGTCGGAGGCCGGGATCGGGGGCAGGGGTCAGTGGCCGAGGTCGGGGGCTGGGGTCAGTGTCCAGGGTCAGGGGCCAGTGGCCGGGGATGGGGGCCGGGCCCAGTGGTCTGGGCCAAGGGCCAGGGTCAGTGGCCGGGGTCAGGGGTCAGATGCACGGATGGGGTCCAGGGTCGGGGTGCAGGGACAGGGGCCGGGGTCCGTGGCCGGGGTCAGGGGCCGGTATCAGTGGCCAGGGTCAGTGATCGGGGTCAGTGGCCGGGGTCTGTGGCCAGGGCCGGGGGCCGGGGTCCGGGGTCAGGAGCTGGGGTCAGTGGCCGGGATCGGGGGCCGGTGTCAGGGGCTGGGTTCGGTGGCTGGGATCAGGGGCCGGGGTCTGTGACCGGGATAGGGGGCGGGGGTCAGGGGGCGGGGGTCAGGGGGCGGGGGGCGCCTAGGGTCAGTGGCCGGGGTCAGGGGCCAGGGTCAGTGGTCTGGACCAAGGGCCGTGGTCAGTGGCCGGGGTCAGTGGCCAGTGTCGGGAGCCCGGACAGGGTCCAGGTTCAGTGGCCGGGATCAGTGGCCGGGGTCGGGGGCTTGGGTCAGGGTCCAGGATCAGTGGCCGGGGTCAGTGGCCGGGGACGTGGGTCGGGGTCAGGGGCCGGGGTCAGGGGCCGGGGTCAGTGGCCGGGGTCGGGGGCAGGGGCCGGTGTCAGTGGCCGGGGCCGGGGTCAGAGGCCGGGGTCAGTAGCCAGGATCGCGGGCCGGGGTCAGTGGTCGGGGCCGGGGTCGGTAGCTGGGGTCGGAGGCCGGGTCCAGGAGCCAGGGTCAGTGGCCGGGGTCAGGGGCTGGGGTCGGGGGCCAGGGTCGGGGTCCAGGGTCACTGGCCAGGGTCGGGGGCCGGGGTCAGGAGCCGGGGCCGAGGGGTCGGGGTCAGTGGCCGGAGTCTGTAGCCAGGGTCGGGGGTCAGGGTCCGTGTTCGGGGGCTGGGGTCAGTGGCCGGGGTCAGGGGCCGCGGTCAGTCACCGGGGACGGGGGCGGGGTTCAGTGGCCAGGTTCGGGCGCCGGGGTCAGTGGCCGGGATCAGGGGCCGGGCTCAGGGGCCGGGGTTGTGGGCCGGGGTCAGTGCCGGGGTCAGTGGCCGGGATCGGGGGCCGGGGTCAGTGGTCGTGGCCAAGGGCCGGGGTCAGTGGTGGGGGTCGGAGGCCAGGGTCAGTGGATGGAGTCAGTGGCCGGGGTTGTGGCCAGGGTCAGTGGCCGGAGTCAGTGGCCGGGGTCGGGGGCCGGTGTAGGGGGCCGGGGGTGTGGCCGGGGTCAGGGGCCGGGGTCAGGGGTCAGGGGCTGGGGTCAGTGGCCGGGGTCGGAGGCTGGGGTCAGGGGCCGGGGTCGGGAGCCGTGTTCAGGGGCCGGAGTCAGTGGCCAATGTTGGGGGCCGGGGTCAGTGGTCGGGGCCAAGGGCCGGTGTCAGTGGCCGGGGTCGGAGGCCGGGGTCAGTGGCTGGAGTCAGTGGCCGGTGTAGGGGGCCGGGGTCATGGGCCGGGATCGGAGGCCGGGATCGGGGGCGGGGGTCAGTGGCCAGGGTCAGTGGCCGGAGTTGGGGGCCAGGCTCAGTGGACGGGGTCAATGGCCAATGTCAGGGGCCAGGACGGGGTCCAAGGTCAGTGACCGGGGTCAGTGGCCGGTGTCGGGGGCCTGGCTCGGGGTCCAGGGTCAGTGGCCAAGGTCAGTGGCCGGGGCCGGGGTCAGGAGCCAGGGTCAGTTGCCGGGGTCGGGGGCCGGGGTCAGTGGCCGGGGTCAGTGGCCGGGGTCGGGGTCAGGAGTCGGGGTCAGTGGCCGGGGTCTGTGGCCAGGGTAGGGGGCCGGGGTCCGGGGTCGGGGGCTGCGCTCAGTGGCCGGGGTCGGGGGCCGGGGTCGGAGCCCGTGATCAGGGGCAGGGGTCAGTGGCCGGGGTGGGGGGCTGGGGTCAGTGTCCAGGGTCGGGGCCAGTGGCCGGGGTCGGGAGTCGGGGTCAGGTGCCGGGATCAGTGGCCGGGGTCAGGGGTCGGGGTCAGTGGCCGAGGTCTGTGGCCCGGGTAGGGGGCCGGGGTCCGAGGTCGGGGGCTGCGCTCAGTGGCCGGGGTCGGGGGCCGGTGTCAGGGGCTGGGTTCGGTGGCCGGGTTCAGTGGTCGGGGTAGGGTGGCGGGGGTCAGTGGCCGGTGGGGGCCGAGGGTCAGTGGCCAGGGTCAGGGCCGGTGTCAGTGGCCGGGGTCGGAGGCCGGGATCGGGGGTAGGGGTCAGTGGCCGAGGTCGGGGGCTGGGGACAGGGGCCGGGGTCGGGGGCCGGGGTCAGGGGCCGGGGTCGGGGGCCGGGGTCAGGGGCCGTGGTCAGTGGCCGGGGTCGGAGGCCGGGGTCAGGGGCCGGGGTCATTGGCCGGGGTCGGGGGCCGGGGTCAGTGGTCTGTGCCAAGCGCTCGGGTCATAGGCCAGGGTCGGGGGCCTGGGTCAGTGGCCGGGGTCGGGGGCCGGGGTCAGGTCCGGGGTCGGGTAAAAGGGTCAGTGGCCGGGGTCCGGGGTCGGGGTCAGTGGCCGGGGTCGGGGGCTGGGGTCAGGTGCCGGGGTCAGAGGCCGGGGTCGGGGGCCGGGGTCAGGGGCCGGGGTCAGTGGCTGGGGTCTGTGGCCGGGGTCGGAGGCCGGGGTCAGTGGCCAGAGTCAGTGGCCAGGGTCGGGGGCTGGGGTCAGTGGTCTGTGCCAAGGGCCGGTGTCAGTGGCCGGGGTCGGAGGCCGGGGTCAGTGGCCGTTGTCAGTGGCCGGGGTCGGGGGCCGGGGTCAGGGGCCGGGGCAAGGGGCCGGGGTCAGGGGCTGGGGTCAGTGGCCGGGGTCGGAGGCTGGGGTCAGGGGCCGGGGTCGGGGGCCGGGTTCAGGGGCCGGAGTCAGTGGCCAATGTTGGGGGCCGGTGTCAGTGGCCGGGGTCGGAGGCCGGGGTCAGTGGCCGGAGTCAGTGGCCGGTGTAGGGGGCCGGGGGTGTGGCCGGGGTCTGGGGCCGGGATCAGAGGCCGGGATCGGGGGCTAGGGTCAGTGGCCAGGGTCAGGGGCCAGTGGCCGGAGTTGGGGGCCAGGCTCAGTGGACGGGGTCAATGGCCAGTGTCGGAGGCCAGGACGGGTCCAGGGTCAGTGACCGGGGTTAGTGGCCGGTGTCGGGGGCCTGGCTCGGGGTCCAGGGTCGGGGGCCAGGTTCAGGACCGGGGTCAGTGGCCGGGGTCGGGGGCCGGGGTCAGGAGCCGGGGTCAGTGGCCGGGGTCGGGGTCAGGAGCCAGGATCAGTGGCCGGGGTCAGGGGTCGGGGTCAGTGACCGGGGTCTGTGGCCAGGGTAGGGGGCCGGGGTCCGGGGTCGGGGGCCGAGGTCAGTGGTCGGGTTTGGGGGCCAGTACGGGGTCCAGGGTCAGTGGCCACGGTCAGTGGCCGGGGTCGGGGGCCTGGCTCAAGGTCCAGGGACAGTGGCCAGGGTCAGTGGCCGTGGGCCGGGGTCCGAAGCAGAAGTCAGTGGCCGGGGTCGGGGGCCGGAGTCAGGAGCCAGGGTCAGTGGCCAGGGTCGGGGGCTGGGGTCAGTGGTCTGTGCCAAGGGCTCGGGTCATAGGCCAGGGTCGGGGGCCTGGGTCAGTGGCCGGGGTCCGGGGTCGGGGTCAGTGCCCGGGGTCGGGGGCTGGGGTCAGGTGCCGGGGTCAGGGGCCGGGGTCAGTGGCTGGGGTCTGTGGCCGGGGTCGGAGGCCGGGGTCAGTGGCCGGAGTCAGTGGCCAGGGTCGGGGGCTGGGGTCAGGGGCCTGGGCCAGGGGCCGGGGTCAGGGGCTGGGGTCAGTGGCCGGGGTCGGAGGCTGGGGTCAGGGGCCGGGGTCGGGGGACGGGTTCAACGGCCGGAGTCAGTGACCAATGTTGGGGGCCGGTGTCAGTGGCCGGGGTCGGAGGCCGGAATCAGTGGCCGGAGTCAGTGGCCGGTGTAGGAGGCCGGGGGTGTGGCCAGGTCAGGGGCCGGGGTCTGTGGCCGGGGTCTGGGGCCGGGATCAGAGGCCGGGATCGGGGTCTGGGGTCAGTGGCCAGGGTCAGGGGCCAGTGGTCGGAGTTGGGGGCCAGGCTCAGTAGACAGGGTCAATGGCCAGTGTCGGGGGCCAGGACGGGTCCAGGGTCAGTGACCGGGGTCAGTGGCCAAGGTCAGTGGCCGGGGTCGGGGGCCGGGGTCAGGAGCCGGGGTCAGTGGCCGGGGTCAGGAGCCGGGGTCAGTGGCCGGGGTCGGGGTCAGGAGCCAGGATCAGTGGCCGGGGTCAGGGGTCGGGGTCAGTGGCCGGGGTCTGTGGCCAGGGTAGGGGGCCGGGATCCAGGGTCGGGGGCCGAGGTCAGTGGCCGGGTTTGGGGGCCAGTACGGGGTCCAGGGTCAGTGGCCAGGGTCGGGGGCCGGGGTCCGAAGCAGAGGTCAGTGGCCGGGGTCGTGGGCCGGAGTCAGGAGCCGGGGTCAGTGGCCGGGGTCAGTGGTCGGGGTCAGTGGCCGGGGGGTGCCTAGGGTCGGAGGCTGGGGTCAGTGGCCGGGGTCAGGGGCTGGTGTCAGGGGCTGGGTTCGGTGGCCGGGGTCAGGGGCCGGGATCCAGGGTCGGGGGCCGAGGTCAGTGGCCGGGTTTGGGGGCCAGTACGGGGTCCAGGGTCAGTGGCCAGGGTCGGGGGCCAGGTTCAGGAGCCGGGGTCAGTGGCCGGGGTCGGGGGCCGGGGTCAGGAGCCGGGGTCAGTGGCCAGGGTAGGGGGCCGGGGTCCGGGGTCGGGGGCCGAGGTCAGTGGTCGGGTTTGGGGGCCAGTACGGGGTCCAGGGTCAGTGGCCACGGTCAGTGGCCGGGGTCGGGGGCCTGGCTCAAGGTCCAGGGACAGTGGCCAGGGTCAGTGGCCGGGGGCCGGGGTCCGAAGCAGAGGTCAGTGGCCGGGGTCGGGGGCCGGGGTCAGGAGCCGGGGTCAGTGGCCGGGGTCAGGAGCCGGGGTCAGTGGCCGGGGTCGGGGTCAGGAGCCAGGATCAGTGGCCGGGGTCAGGGGTCGGGGTCAGTGACCGGGGTCTGTGGCCAGGGTAGGGGGCCGGGGTCCGGGGTCGGGGGCCGAGGTCAGTGGTCGGGTTTGGGGGCCAGTACGGGGTCCAGGGTCAGTGGCCACGGTCAGTGGCCGGGGTCGGGGGCCTGGCTCAAGGTCCAGGGACAGTGGCCAGGGTCAGTGGCCGGGGGCCGGGGTCCGAAGCAGAGGTCAGTGGCCGGGGTCGGGGGCCGGAGTCAGGAGCCGGGGTCAGTGGCCGGGGTCGGGAGCCGGTGTCAGGGACTGGGTTCGGTGGCCGGGTTCAGTGGCCGGTGTAGGGGGGCGGGGGTCAGTGGCCGGTGGGGGCCTAGGGTCAGTGGCCAGGGTCAGGGCCGGTGTCAGTGGCCGGGGTCAGGGGCCGGGGTCGGAGGCCGGGATCGGGGGCAGGGGTCAGTGGCCGAGGTCGGGGCTGGGGTCAGTGTCCAGGGTCATGGGCCAGTGGCCGGGGATGGGGGCCGGGCCCAGTGGTCTGGGCCAAGGGCCAGGGTCAGTGGCCGGGGTCGGATGCACGGATGGGGTCCATGGTCGGGGTGCAGGGTCAGTGGCCGGGGTCAGTGGCCGGGGTCAGGGGCCGGGGCCGGGGTCAGGGGCCGTGGTCAGTGGCCGGGGTTGGAGGCCGGGGTCAGGGGCCGGGGTCAGTGGCCGGGGTCGGGGGCCGGGGTCAGTGGCTGGGGTCTGTGGCCGGGGTCGGAGGCCGGGGTCAGTGGCCGGAGTCAGTGGCCAGGGTCGGGGGCTGGGGTCAGTGGTCTGTGCCAAGGGCTCGGGTCATAGGCCAGGGTCGGGGGCCTGGGTCAGTGGCCGGGGTCGGGGGCCGTGGTCAGGTCCGGGGTCGGGGAAAAGGGTCAGTGGCCGGGGTCCGGGGTCGGGGTCGGGGGCTGGGGTCAGGTGCCGGGGTCAGGGGCCGGGGTCAGTGGCTGGGGTCTGTGGCCGGGGTCGGAGGACGGGGTCAGTGGCCGGAGTCAGTGGCCAGGGTCGGGGGCTGGGGTCAGGGGCCGGGGCCAGGGGCCGGGGTCAGGGGCTGGGGTCAGTGGCCGGGGTCGGAGGCTGGGGTCAGGGGCCGGGGTCGGGGGACGGGTTCAACGGCCGGAGTCAGTGGCCAATGTTGGGGGCCGGTGTCAGTGGCCGGGGTCGGAGGCCGGAATCAGTGGCCGGAGTCAGTGGCCAGTGTAGGGGGCCGGGGGTGTGGCCAGGTCGGGGGCCGGGGTCTGTGGCCGGGGTCTGGGGCCGGGCTTCAGAGGCCGGGATCGGGGGCTGGGGTCAGTGGCCAGGGTCAGGGGCCAGTGGCCGGAGTTGGGGGCCAGGCTCAGTAGACAGGGTCAATGGCCAGTGTCGGGGGCCAGGACGGGTCCAGGGTCAGTGACCGGGGTCAGTGGCCAAGGTCAGTGGCCGGGGTCGGGGGCCGGGGTCAGGAGCCGGGGTCAGTGGCCGGGGTCAGGAGGCGGGGTCAGTGGCCGGGGTCGGGGTCAGGAGCCAGGATCAGTGGCCGGGGTCAGGGGTCGGGGTCAGTGGCCGGGGTCTGTGGCCAGGGTAGGGGGCCGGGATCCAGGGTCGGGGGCCGAGGTCAGTGGCCGGGTTTGGGGGCCAGTACGGGGTCCAGGGTCAGTGGCCAGGGTCGGGGGCCAGGGTCCGAAGCAGAGGTCAGTGGCCGGGGTCGGGGGCCGGAGTCAGGAGCCGGGGTCAGTGGCCGGGGTCAGTGGTCGGGGTCAGTGGCCGGGGGGGGCCTAGGGTCGGAGGCTGGGGTCAGTGGCCGGGGTCGGGGGCCGGTGTCAGGGGCTGGGTTCGGTGGCCGGGGTCAGGGGCCGGGGTCAGTGGCCGGGGTCGGGGGCGGGGGTCAGTGGCCAGGGGAGGCCTAGGGTCAGTGGCCAGGGTCAGGGGTCGGGGCCGGGGCCGGCATCAGTGGCCGGGGTCAGGGGCCGGTGTCGAAGGCCGGGATCGGGGCGGGGGTCAGTGGTCGCGGTCGGGGGCTGTGGTCAGTGTCCAGGGTCAGGGGCCAGTGGCCGAGGTTGGGGGCCGGGTTCGGTGCTGGGGGTCAGGGGCTGGGGTCAGTGGCCGAGGTCGGGGGCTGGGGTCAGTGTCCAGGGTCAGGGGCCAGTGGCCGGGGATGGGGGCCGGGCCCAGTGGTCTGGGCCAAGGGCCAGGGTCAGTGGCCGGGGTCGGATGCACGGATGGGTTCCAGGGTCGGGGTGCAGGGTCAGTGGCCGGGGTCAGTGGCCGGGGACAGGGGCCGGGGTCCGTGGCCGGGGTCGGGGGCCGGGGTCAGGGGCCGGGGTCGGTGGACGGGTTCAACGGCCGTGGTCAGTGGCCAATGTTGGGGGCCGGTGTCAGTGGCCGGGGTCGGAGGCCGGAATCAGTGGCCGGAGTCAGTGGCCGGTGTAGGGGGCCGGGGGTGTGGCCAGGTCGGGGGCCGGGGTCTGGGGCCGGGATCAGAGGCCGGGATCGGGGGCTGGGGTCAGTGGCCAGGGTCAGGGGCCAGTGGCCGGAGTTGGGGGCCAGGCTCAGTAGACAGGGTCAATGGCCAGTGTCGGGGGCCAGGACGGGTCCAGGGTCAGTGACCGGGGTCAGTGGCCAAGGTCAGTGGCCGGGGTCGGGGGCCGGAGTCAGGAGCCGGGGTCAGTGGCCGGGGTCAGGAGCCGGGGTCAGTGGCCGGGGTCGGGGTCAGGAGCCAGGATCAGTGGCCGGGGTCAGGGGTCGGGGTCAGTGGCCGGGGTCTGTGGCCAGGGTAGGGGGCCGGGATCCAGGGTCGGAGGCCGAGGTCAGTGGCCGGGTTTGGGGGCCAGTACGGGGTCCAGGGTCAGTGGCCAGGGTCGGGGGCCGGGGTCCGAAGCAGAGGTCAGTGGCCGGGGTCGGGGGCCGGAGTCAGGAGCCGGGGTCAGTGGCCGGGGTCAGTGGTCGGGGTCAGTGGCCGGGGGGGGCCTAGGGTCGGAGGCTGGGGTCAGTGGCCGGGGTCGGGGGCCGGTGTCAGGGGCTGGGTTCGGTGGCCGGGGTCAGGGGCCGGGGACAGTGGCCGGTGCCAGGGGCCCGATTCAGTGGCCGGGGTCAGGGGCATGGGTCAGTGGTCAGGGCGGGGGGCCGGGGTCAGTAGCCGGGGTCGGGGGCCAGGGTCAGTGTCCGGGGTCGGGGGTCAGGGTCAGTGGCCGGGGTTGGGGGCCGGGGTCAGGAGCTGGGGTCAGTGGCCGGGGTCGGGGGTCGGGCTCATTGCCGGGGTCTGTGGCCAGTGTCGGGGGTCGGGAGCTGGGGTCAGTGGCCGGGATCGGGGGCCGGTATCAGCGGCTGTGTACGGTGGCTGGGGTCAGGGGCCGGGGTCAGTGGCCGGTGTAGGGGGCGGGGGCGGGGGCCGGGGTCAGAAGCCGGGGTCAGTGGCCAGGGACAGTGGCCGGGGCCAGGGGCCCGAGTCAGTGGCCGGGGTCAGGGGCAGGGGTCAGTAGCTGGGGTCTGGGGCCAGGGTCAGTGTCCGGGGTTGGGGGTCGGGTTCAGTGGCCGGGGTTGGGGGCCGGGGTCAGGAGCTGCAGTCGGTGGCCGGGGTCGGGGGTCGGGGTCAGTCGCCGGGGTAGGGGGCGGGGGTCAGTGGCCGGGATCGGTGGCCAGTGTCAGGGGCTGGGTTCGGTGGCCGGGGTCAGGGGCTGGGGTCAGTGGCCGGGGTAGGGGGCGGGTGTCAGTGGCCGGGGTCAGGGGCCGGGGTCAGTGGCCGGGGTTAGTGGCCAGGGTCGGGGGCCGGTGTCAGTGGCTGGGGTCGGGGGCCGGGGTCAGTGGCCGGGGTCGGGGGCCGGGGTCAGTGGCCGGGGTCAGTGGTCGGGGTCGGGAGCTGTGTACGGGTGCCGGGGTCGGGGGCTGGGATCGGGGGCTGGGGACGGGGGTCGGGGTCATGGGCCGGAGATGGGGGCCGGGGTCAGGGGCTGGGGTCAGTGGCCGGAGTCAGTGGCCGGGGTCGGGGGCCGGGGTCAGGGGCCGGGGTCGGGGGCCGGGGTCAGGGGCTGGTGTCAGTGGCCGGGGCCGGGGTCGGTGGCCGGTGTCAGGGGCCGGGGTCAGTGGCCGAGATCGGGTGCTGGGGTCAGGGGCCGAGGTCAGTGGCTTGGGTCAGTGGCCGGAGTCAATGGCCAGGGTCAGTGCCGGGATCAGTGGCCGGGTTTGGGGGCTGGGGTCAGTGGTTGTGGCCAAGGTCTGGGGTCGGAGGCCGGGGTCAGTGGCCGGAGTCAGTGGCCGGGGTTGGGGGCCGGGGTCAATAGCCGGGGTCGGGGACTGGTGTCGTGGGCCGGGATTGTGGCCAGGGTTGGGGGCTGGGGTCGGAGGCCGGGATCGGGGGCCGGGGTCAGTGGCCGGGGTCGGGGGCCAGGACGGGGTCCAGGGTCAGTGGCTGGGGTCAGTGGCCAGGGTCGGGGGCCTGGCTCAAGGTCCAGGGACAGTGGCCGGGGTCGGGGGCCGGGGTCCGAAGCAGAGGTCAGTGGCCGGTGTCGGGGGCCGGAGTCAGTGGCCGGGGTCAGTGGCCGGGGTCGGGGGTCGGGGTCAGGAGCCGAGGTCAGGTGTCGGGGTCAGTGGCCGGGGGGGGCCTAGGGTCGGGGGCTTGTGTCAGTGGCCGGGGTCGGGGGCGGGGTCAGTGGCCGGGGGGGGCCTAGGGTCAGTGGCCAGGGGCCGGGGCCAGTGGCCGGTATCAGTGGCCGGGTTCAGGGGCCGGGGTCGTGGGCCGGGGTCAGGGGCTGGGGTCAGTGACCGGGGCCGGGGTCAGGGGCCGGAGTCAGTGGCCGGGGTCGGGGGCTGGGGTCAGGGGCTCTGGTCAGTGGCTTGGGTCAGTGGCCGGAGTCAATGGCCAGGGTCAGTGCCGGGATCAGTGGCCGGGTTTGGGGGCCGGGGTCAGTGGTCGTGGCCAAAGGCCGGGGTCGGAGGCTGGGGTCAGTGGCCGGAGTCAGTGGCCGGGGTCGAGGGCCGGGGTCAATAGCCGGGGTCGGGGACCGGTGTCTGGGCCGGGGTTGTTGCCGGGGTTGGGGGCTGGGGTCGGAGGCCAGGATCGGGGGCCGGGGTCAGTGTCCGGGGTCGGGGGCCTGGCTCAAGGTCCAGGGACAGTGGCCAGGGTCGGGGGCCGGGGTCCGAAGCAGAGGTCAGTGGCCAGTGTCGGGGGCCGGAGTCAGTGGCCGGGGTCAGTGGCCGGGGTCCGAAGCAGAGGTCAGTGGCCGGGGTCGGGGGCCGGGGTCCGAAGCAGAGGTCAGTGGCCGGAGTCAGGAGCCGGGGTCAGTGGCCGGGGTCGGGGGTCGCGGTCAGGAGCCGGGGTCAGTGGCCGGGGTCAGGGGTCGGGGTCAGTGGCCGGGGGGGCCTAGGGTCGGGGGCTGGGGTCAGTGGCCGGGGTCGGGGGCCGGTTTCAGGGGCTGGGTTCGGTGGCCGGGGTCAGGGTCCGGGGTCAGTGGCCGGTGTCGGGGGCGGGGGTCAGTGGCCGGGGTCGGGAGCTGTGGTCAGTGTCCAGGGTCAGGGGCCAGTGGGCGGTGTTGGGGGCCGGGTTCAGTGCCCGGGGTCAGGGACCGGGGTCAGTGGTCGGGGGCGGGGGTCAGTGGCCGGGGGGGCCTAGGATCAGTGGCCAGTGGCCGGGGTTGGGGGCCGGGTTCGGTGCCCGTTGTCAGGGGCCGGGGTCAGTGGCCGGCTTCGGGGGCGGGGGTCAGTGGCCCGGGGGGGCCTAGGGTCAGTGGCCAGTGTCGAAGACCAGGGTCAGTTGCCGGAGTCAGTGGCCGGGGTCGAGGGCCGGGGTCAAGGGCCGGGGTCACTGGCCGGGGTCAGGGGCCGCGGTCAGTCCCCGGGTTCAGGGGCCGGGGTCAATGGCCAGGGACAGTGGCCGGGGCCAGTGGCCCGAGTCAGTGGCCGTGGTCAGGGGGGCCGGGGTCAGTAGCCGGGGTCGGGGGCCAGGGTCAGTGTCCGGGGTCAGGGGTCGGGGTCAGTGGCCGGGGTTGGGGGCCGGCGTCAGGAGCTGGGGTCAGTGGCCGGGGTCGGGGGTCGGGCTCAGTGGCCGGGGTCTGTGGCCAGGGTCGGGGGTCGGGAGCTGGGGTCAGTGGCCGGGATCGGGGGCCGGTATCAGGGGCTGGGGTCGGTGGCTGGGGTCAGGGGCCGGGGTCAGTGGCCGGGTTCGGGGGCGGGGGTCAGTGGCCGGGGGGGGGCCTCGGGTCAGTGGCCAGGGTCAGGGGCCGGGGCCAGTGGCCGATATCAGTGGCCGGGTTCAGGGGCCGGGGTCGTGGCCCGGGGTCAGGGGCTGGAGTCAGTGGCCGGTGCTGGGGTAAGGGGCTGTGGTCAGTGGCTTGGGTCAGTGGCCGGAGTCAATGGCCAGGGTCAGTGCCGGGATCAGTGGCCGGGTTTGGGGGCCAGGGTCAGTGGTCGTGGCCATATTCCGGGGTCGGAGGCCGGGGTCAGTGGCCGGAGTCAGTGGCCGGGATCCGGGGCCGGGGTCAATAGCCAGGGTCGGGGACCGGTGTCGTGGGCTGGTGTTGGGGCTGGGGTCGGAGGCCAGGATCGGGGGCCGGGGTCCAGGGTCAGTGGCCTGGTTCAGTGGCCGGGGCCGGGGGCCTGGCTCAAGGTCCAGGGACAGTGGCCAGGGTCAGTGGCCGGGGTCGGGGGCCGGGATCCGAAGCAGGGGTCAGTTGCCGGGGTCGGGGGCCGGAATCAGGAGCCGGGGTCGGGGGCCGGAGTCAGGAGCCTGGGTAAGTGGCCGGGGTCGGGGGTCGGGGTCAGGAGCCGGGGTCAGTGGCCGGGGTCAGGGGTCGGGGTCAGTGGGCGGGGTGGCCTAGGGTCGGGGGCTGGGGTCAGTGGCCGGGGTCGGGGGCCGGTGTCAGGGGCTGGGTTCGGTGGCCGGGGTCAGTGGCCGGTGTCGGGGGCGGGGGTCAGTGGCCGGGGTGGGGGGCTGTGGTCAGTGTCCAGGGTCAGGGGCCAGTGGCCGGGGTTGGGGGTCAGGGTCGGAGACTGGGGTCAGTTGCCGGAGTCAGTGGCCGGGGTCGGGGGCCAGGGTCAGTGTCCGGGGTCGGGGTCGGGGTCAGTGGCCGGGGGGGCCTAGGGTCGGGGGCTGGGGTCAGTGGCCGGGGTCGGGGGCCGGTTTCAGGGGCTGGGTTCGGTGGCCGGGGTCAGGGTCCGGGGTCAGTGGCCGGTGTCGGGGGCGGGGGTCAGTGGCCGGGGTCGGGAGCTGTGGTCAGTGTCCAGGGTCAGGGGCCAGTGGCCGGTGTTGGGGGCCGGGTTCAGTGCCCGGGGTCAGGGACCGGGGTCAGTGGTCGGGGGCGGGGGTCAGTGGCCGGGGGGGCCTAGGATCAGTGGCCAGTGGCCGGGGTTGGGGGCCGGGTTCGGTGCCCGTTGTCAGGGGCGGGGGTCAGTGGCCCGGGGGGGCCTAGGGTCAGTGGCCAGTGTCGAAGACCAGGGTCAGTTGCCGGAGTCAGTGGCCGGGGTCGAGGGCCGGGGTCAAGGGCCAGGGTCACTGGCCGGGGTCAGGGGCCGCGGTCAGTCCCCGGGTTCAGGGGCCGGGGTCAATGGCCAGGGACAGTGGCCGGGGCTAGTGGCCCGAGTCAGTGGCCGTGGTCAGGGGCATGGGTCAGTGGTCGGGGTCGGGGGCCAGGGTCAGTGTCCGGGGTCAGGGGTCGGGGTCAGTGGCCGGGGTTGGGGGCCGGCGTCAGTGGCCGGGGTCAGGGGCCGCGGTCAGTCCCCGGGTTCAGGGGCCGGGGTCAATGGCCAGGGACAGTGGCCGGGGCCAGTGGCCCGAGTCAGTGGCCATGGTCAGGGGGGCCGGGGTCAGTAGCCGGGGTCGGGGGCCAGGGTCAGTGTCCGGGGTCAGGGGTCGGGGTCAGTGGCCGGGGTTGGGGGCCGGCGTCAGGAGCTGGGGTCAGTGGCCGGGGTCGGGGGTCGGGCTCAGTGGCCGGGGTCTGTGGCCAGGGTCGGGGGTCGGGAGCTGGGGTCAGTGGCCGGGATCGGGGGCCGGTATCAGGGGCTGGGGTCGGTGGCTGGGGTCAGGGGCCGGGGTCAGTGGCCGGGTTCGGGGGCGGGGGTCAGTGGCCGGGGGGGGGCCTCGGGTCAGTGGCCAGGGTCAGGGGCCGGGGCCAGTGGCCGATATCAGTGGCCGGGTTCAGGGGCCGGGGTCGTGGCCCGGGGTCAGGGGCTGGAGTCAGTGGCCGGTGCTGGGGTAAGGGGCTGTGGTCAGTGGCTTGGGTCAGTGGCCGGAGTCAATGGCCAGGGTCAGTGCCGGGATCAGTGGCCGGGTTTGGGGGCCAGGGTCAGTGGTCGTGGCCATATTCCGGGGTCGGAGGCCGGGGTCAGTGGCCGGAGTCAGTGGCCGGGATCCGGGGCCGGGGTCAATAGCCAGGGTCGGGGACCGGTGTCGTGGGCTGGTGTTGGGGCTGGGGTCGGAGGCCAGGATCGGGGGCCGGGGTCCAGGGTCAGTGGCCTGGTTCAGTGGCCGGGGCCGGGGGCCTGGCTCAAGGTCCAGGGACAGTGGCCAGGGTCAGTGGCCGGGGTCGGGGGCCGGGATCCGAAGCAGGGGTCAGTTGCCGGGGTCGGGGGCCGGAATCAGGAGCCGGGGTCGGGGGCCGGAGTCAGGAGCCTGGGTAAGTGGCCGGGGTCGGGGGTCGGGGTCAGGAGCCGGGGTCAGTGGCCGGAGTCAGGGGTCGGGGTCAGTGGGCGGGGTGGCCTAGGGTCGGGGGCTGGGGTCAGTGGCCGGGGTCGGGGGCCGGTGTCAGGGGCTGGGTTCGGTGGCCGGGGTCAGTGGCCGGTGTCGGGGGCGGGGGTCAGTGGCCGGGGTGGGGGGCTGTGGTCAGTGTCCAGGGTCAGGGGCCAGTGGCCGGGGTTGGGGGTCAGGGTCGGAGACTGGGGTCAGTTGCCGGAGTCAGTGGCCGGGGTCGGGGGCCAGGGTCAGTGTCCGGGGTCGGGGTCGGGGTCAGTGGCCGGGGGGGCCTAGGGTCGGGGGCTGGGGTCAGTGGCCGGGGTCGGGGGCCGGTTTCAGGGGCTGGGTTCGGTGGCCGGGGTCAGGGTCCGGGGTCAGTGGCCGGTGTCGGGGGCGGGGGTCAGTGGCCGGGGTCGGGAGCTGTGGTCAGTGTCCAGGGTCAGGGGCCAGTGGCCGGTGTTGGGGGCCGGGTTCAGTGCCCGGGGTCAGGGACCGGGGTCAGTGGTCGGGGGCGGGGGTCAGTGGCCGGGGGGGCCTAGGATCAGTGGCCAGTGGCCGGGGTTGGGGGCCGGGTTCGGTGCCCGTTGTCAGGGGCGGGGGTCAGTGGCCCGGGGGGGCCTAGGGTCAGTGGCCAGTGTCGAAGACCAGGGTCAGTTGCCGGAGTCAGTGGCCGGGGTCGAGGGCCGGGGTCAAGGGCCAGGGTCACTGGCCGGGGTCAGGGGCCGCGGTCAGTCCCCGGGTTCAGGGGCCGGGGTCAATGGCCAGGGACAGTGGCCGGGGCTAGTGGCCCGAGTCAGTGGCCGTGGTCAGGGGCATGGGTCAGTGGTCGGGGTCGGGGGCCAGGGTCAGTGTCCGGGGTCAGGGGTCGGGGTCAGTGGCCGGGGTTGGGGGCCGGCGTCAGTGGCCGGGGTCAGGGGCCGCGGTCAGTCCCCGGGTTCAGGGGCCGGGGTCAATGGCCAGGGACAGTGGCCGGGGCCAGTGGCCCGAGTCAGTGGCCGTGGTCAGGGGGGCCGGGGTCAGTAGCCGGGGTCGGGGGCCAGGGTCAGTGTCCGGGGTCAGGGGTCGGGGTCAGTGGCCGGGGTTGGGGGCCGGCGTCAGGAGCTGGGGTCAGTGGCCGGGGTCGGGGGTCGGGCTCAGTGGCCGGGGTCTGTGGCCAGGGTCGGGGGTCGGGAGCTGGGGTCAGTGGCCGGGATCGGGGGCCGGTATCAGGGGCTGGGGTCGGTGGCTGGGGTCAGGGGCCGGGGTCAGTGGCCGGGTTCGGGGGCGGGGGTCAGTGGCCGGGGGGGGGCCTCGGGTCAGTGGCCAGGGTCAGGGGCCGGGGCCAGTGGCCGATATCAGTGGCCGGGTTCAGGGGCCGGGGTCGTGGGCCGGGGTCAGGGGCTGGAGTCAGTGGCCGGTGCTGGGGTAAGGGGCTGTGGTCAGTGGCTTGGGTCAGTGGCCGGAGTCAATGGCCAGGGTCAGTGCCGGGATCAGTGGCCGGGTTTGGGGGCCAGGGTCAGTGGTCGTGGCCATATTCCGGGGTCGGAGGCCGGGGTCAGTGGCCAGAGTCAGTGGCCGGGATCCGGGGCCGGGGTCAATAGCCGGGGTCGGGGACCGGTGTCGTGGGCTGGTGTTGGGGCTGGGGTCGGAGGCCAGGATCGGGGGCCGGGGTCCAGGGTCAGTGGCCTGGTTCAGTGGCCGGGGTCGGGGGCCTGGCTCAAGGTCCAGGGACAGTGGCCAGGGTCAGTGGCCGGGGTCGGGGGCCGGGATCCGAAGCAGGGGTCAGTTGCCGGGGTCGGGGGCCGGAATCAGGAGCCGGGGTCGGGGGCCGGAGTCAGGAGCCTGGGTACGTGGCCGGGGTCGGGGGTCGGGGTCAGGAGCCGGGGTCAGTGGCCGGGGTCAGGGGTCGGGGTCAGTGGGCGGGGTGGCCTAGGGTCGGGGGCTGGGGTCAGTGGCCGGGGTCGGGGGCCGGTGTCAGGGGCTGGGTTCGGTGGCCGGGGTCAGTGGCCGGTGTCGGGGGCGTGGGTCAGTGGCCGGGGTGGGGGGCTGTGGTCAGTGTCCAGGGTCAGGGGCCAGTTGCCGGGGTTGGGGGTCAGGGTCGGAGACCGGGGTCAGTTGCCGGAGTCAGTGGCCGGGGTCGGGGGCCAGGGTCAGTGTCCGGGGTCGGGGTCGGGATCAGTGGCCGGGCTTGGGGGCCGGTATCAGGGGCTGGGTTCGGTGGCTGGGGTCAGGGGCCGGGGTCAGTGGCCGGCGTAGGGGGCGGGGGTCAGTGGCCGGGGTCGGGGGCCGGGGTCAGAAGCCGGGGTCAGTGGCCAGGGACAGTGGCCGGGGCCAGGGGCCCGAGTCAGTGGCCGGGGTCAGGGGCAGGGGTCAGTAGCCGGGGTCTGGGGCCAAGGTCAGTGTCCGGGGTCGGGGGTCGGGGTCAGTGGCCGGGGTTTGCGACCGGGGTCAGGAGCTGGGGGTCAGTGGCCGGGGTCGGGGTCAGTGGCTGGGGTCAGTGCCCGGGGTCGGGGGCTGGGGTCAGGGGCTGTGGTCAGTGGCTTGGGTCAGTGGCCGGAGTCAATGGCCAGGGTCAGTGCCGGGATCAGTGGCCGGGTTTGGGGGCCAGGGTCAGTGGTCGTGGCCAAAGGCCGGGGTCGGAGGCCGGGGTCAGTGGCCGGAGTCAGTGGCCGGGGTCGGGGGCCGGGGTCAATAGCCGGGGTCGGGGACCGGTGTCGTGGTCCGGGGTTGTGGCCGGGGTTGGGGGCTGGGGTCGGAGGCCAGGATCGGGGGCCGGGGTCAGTGTCCGGGGTCTGGGGTCAGGACGGGGTCCAGGGTCAGTGGCCTGGTTCAGTGGCCGGGGTCGGGGGCCTGGCTCAAGGTCCAGGGACAGTGGCCAGGGTCACTGGCCGGGGTCGGGGGCCGGGGTCCGAAGCAGAGGTCAGTTGCCGGGGTCGGGGGCCGGAGTCAGGAGCCGGGGTTGGGGGTTGGGGTCAGGAGCCGGGGTCAGTGGCCGGGGTCAGGGGTCGGGGTCAGTGGGCGGGGGGGCCTAGGGTCGGGGGCTGGGGTCAGTGGCCGGGGTCGGGGGCCGGTGTCAGGGGCTGGGTTCGGTGGCCGAGGTCAGGGGCCGGGGTCAGTGGCCGGTGTCGGGGGCGGGGGTCAGTGGCCGGGGTCGGGGGCTGTGGTCAGTGTCCAGGGTCAGGGGCCAGTGGCCGGGGTTGGGGGCCGGGTTCGGTGCCCGGGGTCAGGGGCCGGGGTCAGTGGCCGGGGGCGGGGGTCAATGGCCGGGGGGGGCCTATGATCAGTGGCCAGGGGCCAGTGGCCGGGGTTGGGGGCCGGGTTCGGTGCCCGTTGTCAGGTGCCGGGGTCAGTGGCCGGGTTCGGGGGCGGGGGTCAGTGGCCGGGGGGTGCCTAGGGTCAGTGGCCAGGGTCGGAGACCGGGGTCAGTTGCCGGAGTCAGTGGCCGGGGTCGGGGGCCGGGGTCAGGGGCCGGGGTCAGGGGCCGGGGTCAGTGGCCGGGGTCAGGGGCCGCGGTCACTCCCCGGGTTCAGGGGCCGGGGTCAATGGCCAGGGACAGTGGCCGGCGCCAGGGGCCCGAGTCAGTGGCCGGGGTCAGGGGCATGGGTCAGTTGTCAGGGCGGGGCGCCGGGGTCAGTGGCCGGGGTCGGGGGCCAGGGTCAGTGTCCGGGGTCGGGGTCAGTGGCCAGGGTTGGGGGCCGGGGTTGGGGGCTGGGGTCGGAGGCCGGGATTGGGGGCCGGGGTCAGTGGCCGGGGTCGGGGGTCGCGGTCAGGAGCCGGGGTCAGTGGCTGGGGTCAGGGGTCGGAGGCCGGGATTGGGGGCCGGGGTCAGTGGCCGGGGTCGGGGGCCAGGACGGGGTCCAGGGTCAGTGGCCGGGTTCAGTGGTCGGGGTCGGGGGCCGGAGTCAGGAGCCGGGGTCAGTGGCCGGGGTCGGGGGTCGCGGTCAGGAGCCGGGGTCAGTGGCTGGGGTCAGGGGTCGGGGTCAGTGGCCGGGGGGGCCTAGGGTCGGGGGCTGGGTTCGGTGGCCGGGGTCAGGGGCCGGGGTCAGTGGCCGGGGTCGGGGGCGGGGGTCAGTGGCCGGGGGGGGCCTAGGATCAGTGGGCAGGGGCCAGTGGCCGGGGTTGGGGGCCGGGTTCGGTGCCCGTTGTCAGGGGCCGGGGTCAGTGGCCGGGTTCGGGGGCGGGGGTCAGTGGCCGGGGGGGGGCCTAGGGTCAGTGGCCAGGGTCGGAGACCGGGGTCAGTGGCCGGGGGCCGGGGTCAGGGGCCGGGGTCAGTGGCCGGGGTCAGGGGCCGCGGTCAGTCCCCGGGTTCGGTGGCCGGGGTCAGGGCCCGGGGTCAGTGGCCGGTGTCGGGGGCGGGGGTCAGTGGCCGGGGTCGGGGGCTGTGGTCAGTGTCCAGGGTCAGGGGCCATTGGCCGGGGTTGGGGGCCGGGTTCGGTGCCCGTTGTCAGGGGCCGGGGTCAGTGGCCGGGTTCGGGGGCGGGGGTCAGTGGCCGGGGGGGGGCCTAGGGTCAGTGGCCAGGGTCGGAGACCGGGGTCAGTTGCCGGAGTCAGTGGCCGGGGTCGGGGGCCGGGGTCAGGGGCCGGGGTCGGGGGCCGGGGTCAGTGCCGGGATCAGTAGCCGGGTTTGGGGGCCGGGGTCAGTGGTCGTGGCCAAGGGCCGGGGTCGGAGGCCGGGGTCAGTGGCCGGAGTCAGTGGCCGGATTCGGGGGCCGGGATCAATAGCCGGGGTCGGGGACCGGTGTCGTGGTCCGGGGTTGTGGCCGGGGTTGGGGGCTGGGGTCGGAGGCTGGGATTGGGGGCCGGAGTCAGTGGCCGGGGTCGGGGGCCAGGACGGGGTCCAGGGTCAGTGGCCGGGTTCAGTGGCCGGGGTTGGGGGCCTGGCTCAAGGTCCAGGGACAGTGGCCAGGGTCAGTGGCCGGGGTCGGGGGCCGAGGTCCGAAGCAGAGGTCAGTGGCCGGGGTCAGGAGCCGGGGTCAGTGGCCGGGGTCGGGGGTCGCGGTCAGGAGCCGGTGTCAGTGGCCGGGGTCGGGGGTCGCGGTCAGGAGCCGGAGTCAGTGGCCGGGGTCAGGGGCCGGGGTCAGTGGCCGGTGTCGGGGGCGGGGGTCAGTGGCCGGGGTCGGGGGCTGTGGTCACTGTCCAGGGTCAGGGGCCAGTGGCCGGGGTTGAGGGCCGGGTTCGGTGCCAGGGGTCAGGGACCGGGGTCAGTGGCCGGGGTCGGGGGCGGGGGTCAGTGGCCGGGGGGGGCCTAGGGTCAGTGGCCAGGGTCGGAGACCGGGGTCAGTTGCCGGAGTCAGCGGCCGGGGTCGGGGGCCGGGGTCAGGGGCCGGGTTCGGGGGCCGGGGTCAGGGGCCGGGGTCAGTGGCCGGGGTCAATGGCCAGGGACAGTGGCCGGGGCCAGGGGCCCGAGTCAGTGGCCGGGGTCAGGGGCATGGGTCAGTGGTCAGGGCGGGGGGCCGGGGTCAGTAGCCAGGGTCGGGGGCCAGGGTCAGTGTCCGGGGTCGGGGGTCGGGGTCAGTGGCCGGGGTTGGGGGCCGGGGTCAGGAGCTGGGGTCAGTGGCCGGGGTCGGGGGTCGGGTTCATTGGCGGGGTCTGTGGCCAGGGTCGGGGGTCGGGAGCTGGGGTCAGTGGCCGGGATCGGGGGCCGGTATCAGGGGCTGGGTTCGGTGGCTGGGGTCAGGGGCCGGGGTCAGTGGCCGGTGTAGGGGGTGGGGGTCAGTGGCCGGGGTCGGGGGCTGTGGTCAGTGTCCAGGGTCAGGGGCCGGTGCCCGGGGTCAGGGGCCGGGGTCAGTGGCCGGGGTCGGGGGCGGGGGTCAGTGGCCGGGGGGGGCCTAGGATCAGTGGCCAGGGGCCAGTGGCCGGGGTTGGGGGCCGGGTTCGGTGCCCGTTGTCAGGGGCCGGGGTCAGTGGCCAGGTTCGGGGGCGGGGGTCAGTGGCCGGGGGGGGGCCTAGGTTCAGTGGCCAGGGTCGGAGACCGGGGTCAGTTGCCGGAGTCAGTGGCCGGGTTCGGGGGCCGGGGTCAATAGCCGGGGTCGGGGACCGGTGTCGTGGGCCGGGGTTGTGGCCGGGGTTGGGGGCTGGGGTCAGAGGCCGGGATTGGGGGCCGGGGTCAGTGGCCGGGGTCGGGGGCCAGGACGGGGTCCAGGATCAGTGGCCGGGTTCAGTGGCCGGGGTCGGGGGCCGGGGTCCGAAGCAGAGGTCAGTGGCCGGGGTCGGGGGCCGGAGTCAGGAACCGGGGTCAGTGGCCGGGGTCTGGGGTCGCGGTCAGGAGCCGGGGTCAGTGGCCGGGGTCAGGGGTCGGGGTCAGTGGCCGGGGGGGCCTAGGGTCGGGGGCTGGGGTCGGGGGCCGGTGTTAGGGGCCGGGGTCAGTGGCCGGTGTCGGGGTCGGGGGTCAGTGGCCGGGGTCGGGGGCTGTGGTCAGTGTCCAGGGTCAGGGGCCAGTGGCCGGGGTTGGGAGCCGGGTTCGGTGCCCGGGGTCAGGGACCGGGGTCAGTGGCCGGGGTCGGGGGCGGGGGTCAGTGGCCGGGGGGGGCCTAGGATCAGTGGCCAGGGGCCAGTGGCCGAGGTTGGGGGCCGGGTTCGGTGCCCGTTGTCAGGGGCCGGGGTCAGTGGCCGGGTTCGGGGGCGGGGGTCAGTGGCCGGGGGGTGCCTAGGGTCAGTGGCCAGGGTCAGAGACCGGGGTCAGTTGCCGGAGTCAGTGGCCGGGGTCGGGGGCCGGGGTCAGGGGCCGGGGTCAGTGGCCGGGGTCAGGGGCCGCGGTCAGTCCCCGGGTTCAGGGGCCGGGGTCAATGGCCAGGGACAGTGGCCGGGGCCAGGGGCCCGAGTCAGTGGCCGGGGTCAGGGGCATGGGTCAGTTGTCAGGGCGGGGGGCCGGGGTCAGTCGCCGGGGTCGGGGGCCAGGGTCAGTGTCCGGGGTCGGGGTCAGTGGCCGGGGTTGGGGGCCGGGGTCAGGAGCTGGGGTCAGTGGCCGGGGTCGGGGGTCGGGAGCAGGGGTCAGTGGCCGGGATCGGGGGCCGGTATCAGGGGCTGGGTTCGGTGGCTGGGGTCAGGGGCCGGGGTCAGTGGCCGGTGTAGGGGGCGGGGGTCAATGGCCGGGGTCAGAAGCCGGGGTCAGTGGCCAGGGACAGTGGCCGGGGCCAGGGGCCCGAGTCAGTGGCCGGGGTCAGGGGCAGGGGTCAGTAGCCGGGGTCTGGGGCCAGGGTCAGTGTCGGGGGTCGGGGTCAGTGGCCGGGGTTGGGGACCGGGGTCAGGAGCTGGGGTCAGTGGTCGGGGTTCGGGGTCAGTGGCCGGGGTCTGTGGCCAGGGTCGGGGCCGGGGTCCGGGGTCGGGAGCTGGGTACAGTGGCCGGGATCGTGGGCCAGTGTCAGGGGCTGGGTTCGGTGGCCGGGGTCAGGGGCTGGGGTCAGTGGCCATGGTCGGAGACCGGGGTCAGTTGACGGAGTCAGTGGCCGGGGTCGTGGGCCGGGGTCAGGGGCCGGGGTCGGGCGCCGGGGTCAGTGCCAGGATCAGTAGCCGGGTTTGGCGGCCGGAGTCAGTGGTCGTGGCCAAGGGCCGGGGTCGGAGGCCGGGGTCAATAGCCGGGGTCGGGGACCGGTGTCGTGGTCCGGGGTTGTGGCCGGGGTTGGGGACTGGGGTCGGAGGCCGGGATTGGGGGCCGGGGTCAGTGGCCGGGGTCGGGGGCCAGGACGGGGTCCAGGGTCAGTGGCCGGGTTCAGTGGCCGAGGTCGGGGGCTGGCTCAAGGTCCAGGGACAGTGGCCGGGGTCAGTGGCCGGGGTCGGGGGCCGGGGTCCGAAGCAGAGGTCAGTGGCCAGGGTCGGGGGCCGGTGTCAGTGGCTGGGGTCGGGGGCCGGGGTCAGTGGCCGGGGTCGGGAGCCATGGTCAGTGGCCGGGGTAAGTGGTCGGGGTCGGGTGCTGTGTACGGGGGCCGAGATCGGGGGCTGGGGACAGGGGCCGGGGTCGGGGGCCAGTGTCAGGGGCTGGGTTCGGTGGCCGGGGTCAGGGGCTGGGGTCAGTGGCCAGGGTCGGAGACCGGGGTCAGTTGACGGAGTCAGTGGCCGGGGTCGTGGACCGGGGTCAGGGGCCGGGGTCGGGCGCCGGGGTCAGTGCCAGGATCAGTAGCCGGGTTTGGCGGCCGGAGTCAGTGGTCGTGGCCAAGGGCCGTTGTCGGAGGCCGGGGTCAATAGCCGGGGTCGGGGACCGGTGTCGTGGTCCGGGGTTGTGGCCGGGGTTGGGGACTGGGGTCGGAGGCCGGGATTGGGGGCCGGGGTCAGTGGCCGGGGTCGGGGGCCAGGACGTGGTCCAGGGTCAGTGGCCGGGTTCAGTGGCCGAGGTCGGGGGCCTGGCTCAAGGTCCAGGGACAGTGGCCGGGGTCAGTGGCCGGGGTCGGGGGCCGGGGTCCGAAGCAGAGGTCAGTGGCCAGGGTCGGGGGCCGGTGTCAGTGGCTGGGGTCGGGGGCCGAGGTCAGTGGCCGGGGTCGGGAGCCGGGGTCAGTGGCCGGGGTAAGTGGTCGGGGTCGGGTGCTGTGTACGGGGGCCGAGATCGGGGGCTGGGGACAGGGGCCGGGGTCGGGTTCGGGGGCCGGGGTCAGGGGCCGGAGTCAGTGGCCGGGGTCGGGGGCTGGGGTCAGGGGCTGTGGTCAGTGGCTTGGGTCAGTGGCCGGAGTCAATGGCCAGGGTCAGTGCCTGGATCAGTGGCCGGGGCTGGGGGCCGGGGTCAGTGGTCGTGGCCAAAGGCCGGGGTCGGAGGCCGGGGTCAGTGGCCGGAGTCAGTGGCCGGGGTCGGGGGCCGGGGTCAATAGCCGGGGCCGGGGTTGTGGCCGGGGTTGGGGGCTGGGGTCGGAGGCCAGGATCGGGGGCCGGGGTCAGTGGCCGGGGTCGGGGGCTAGGACGGGGTCCAGGGTCAGTGGCCTAGTTCAGTGGCCGGGTTCGGGGCCTGGCTCAAGGTCCAGGGACAGTGGCCAGGGTCAGTGGCCGGGGTCGGGGGCCGGGGTCCGAAGCAGAGGTCAGTTGCCGGGATCGGGGGCCGGAGTCAGGAGCCGGGGTCAGTGGCTGGGGTCGGTGGTCGGGGTCAGGAGCCGGGGTCAGTGGCCGGGGTCAGGGGTCGGGGTCAGTGGGCGGGGGGCCTAGGGTCGGGGGCTGGGGTCAGTGGCCGGGGTCGGGGGCTGGTGTCAGGGGCTGGGTTCGGTGGCCGGGGTCAGTGGCCGGTGTCGGGGGCGGGGGTCAGTGGCCGGGGTCGGGGGCTGTGGTCAGTGTCCAGGGTCAGCAGGGGCCAGTGGCCGGGGTTGGGGGCCGGGTTCGGTGCCCGGGGTCAGGGGCCGGGGTCAGTGGCCGGGGTCGGGGGCGGGGGTCAGTGGCCGGTGGGGGCCTAGGATCAGTGGCCAGGGGCCAGTGGCCGGGGTTAGGGGCCGGGTTCGGTGCCCGTTGTCAGGGGCCGGGGTCAGTGGCCAGGTTCGGGGGCGGGGGGTCAGTGGCCGGGGGGGGGCCTAGGTTCAGTGGCCAGGGTCGGAGACCGGGGTCAGTTGCCGGAGTCAGTGGCCGGGGTCGGGGGCCGGGGTAGGGGGCCGGGGTCAGTGCCGGGATCAGTAGCCGGGTTTGGTGGCCGGGGTCAGTGGTCATGGCCAAGGGCCGTGGTCAATAGCCGGGGTCGGGGACCGGTGTCGTGGGCCGGGGTTGTGGCCGGGGTTGGGGGCTGGGGTCAGAGGCTGGGATTGGGGGCCGGGGTCAGTGGCCGGGGTCGGGGGCCAGGACGGGGTCCAGGGTCAGTGGCCGGGTTCAGTGGCCGAGGTCGGGGGCCTGGCTCAAGGTCCAGGGACAGTGGCCGGGGTCAGTGGCCGGGGTCGGGGGCCGGGGTCCGAAGCAGAGGTCAGTGGCCAGGGTCGGGGGCCGGTGTCAGTGGCTGGGGTCGGGGGCCGGGGTCAGTGGCCGGGGTCGGGAGCCGGGGTCAGTGGCCGGGGTAAGTGGTCGGGGTCGGGTGCTGTGTACGGGGGCCGAGATCGGGGGCTGGGGACGGGGGCCGGGGTCGGGTTCGGGGGCCGGGGTCAGGGGCCGGAGTCAGTGGCCGGGGTCGGGGGCTGGGGTCAGGGGCTGTGGTCAGTGGCTTGGGTCAGTGGCCGGAGTCAATGGCCAGGATCAGTGCCTGGATCAGTGGCCGGGGCTGGGGGCCGGGGTCAGTGGTCGTGGCCAAAGGCCGGGGTCGGAGGCCAGGGTCAGTGGCCGGAGTCAGTGGCCGGGGTCGGGGGCCGGGGTCAATAGCCGGGGCCGGGGTTGTGGCCGGGGTTGGGGGCTGGGGTCGGAGGCCAGGATCGGGGGCCGGGGTCAGTGGCCGGGGTCGGGGGCTAGGACGGGGTCCAGGGTCAGTGGCCTAGTTCAGTGGCCGGGTTCGGGGCCTGGCTCAAGGTCCAGGGACAGTGGCCAGGGTCAGTGGCCGGGGTCGGGGGCCGGGGTCCGAAGCAGAGGTCAGTTGCCGGGATCGGGGGCCGGAGTCAGGAGCCGGGGTCAGTGGCTGGGGTCGGTGGTCGGAGTCAGGAGCCGGGGTCAGTGGCCGGGGTCAGGGGTCGGGGTCAGTGGGCGGGGGGCCTAGGGTCGGGGGCTGGGGTCAGTGGCCGGGGTCGGGGGCTGGTGTCAGGGGCTGGGTTCGGTGGCCGGGGTCAGGGGCCGGGGTCAGTGGCCGGTGTCGGGGGCGGGGGTCAGTGGCCGGGGTCGGGGGCTGTGGTCAGTGTCCAGGGTCAGCAGGGGCCAGTGGCCGGGGTTGGGGGCCGGGTTCGGTGCCCGGGGTCAGGGGCCGGGGTCAGTGGCCGGGGTCGGGGGCGGGGGTCAGTGGCCGGTGGGGGCCTAGGATCAGTGGCCAGGGGCCAGTGGCCGGGGTTAGGGGCCGGGTTCGGTGCCCGTTGTCAGGGGCCGGGGTCAGTGGCTAGGTTCGGGGGCGGGGGTCAGTGGCCGGGGGGGGGCCTAGGTTCAGTGGCCAGGGTCGGAGACCGGGGTCAGTTGCCGGAGTCAGTGGCCGGGGTCGGGGGCCGGGGTAGGGGGCCGGGGTCAGTGCCGGGATCAGTAGCCGGGTTTGGTGGCCGGGGTCAGTGGTCATGGCCAAGGGCCGTGGTCAATAGCCGGGGTCGGGGACCGGTGTCGTGGGCCGGGGTTGTGGCCGGGGTTGGGGGCTGGGGTCGGAGGCCGGGATTGGGGGCCGGGGTCAGTGGCCGGGGTCGGGGGCCAGGACGGGGTCCAGGGTCAGTGGCCGGGTTCAGTGGCCGGGGTCGGGGGCCTGGCTCAAGGTCCAGGGACAGTGGCCAGGGTCAGTGGCCGGGGTCGGGGGCCGGGGTCCGAAGCAGAGGTCAGTGGCCGGGGTCGGGGGCCGGAGTCAGGAGCCGGGGTCAGTGGCTGGGGTCAGGGGTCAGGGTCAGTGGCCGGGGGGGCCTAGAGTCGGGGGCTGGGGTCGGGGGCCGGTGTCAGGGGCTGCGTTCGGTGGCCGGGGTCAGGGGCCGGGGTCAGTGGCCGGTGTCGGGGTCGGGGGTCAGTGCCGGGGTCGGGGGCTGTGGTCAGTGTCCAGGGTCAGGGGCCAGTGGCCGGGGTTGGGGGCCGGGTTCGGTGCCCGGGGTCAGGGACCGGGGTCCGGTGGCGGGGGTCAGTAGCCGGTGGGGGCCTAGGATCAGTGGCCAGGGGCCAGTGGCCGGGGTTGGGGGCCGGGTTCGGTGCCCGTTGTCAGGGGCCGGGGTTGGGGGCCGGGTTCGGGGGCGGGGGTCAGTGGCCGGGGGGGGCCTAGGGTCAGTGGCCAGGATCGGAGATCGGGGTCAGTTGCCGGAGTCAGTGGCCGGGGTCGGGGACGGGGTCAGTGGCCGGGGTCGGGGGCCGGGGTCAGGGGCCGGGGTCAGTGGCCGGGGTCAGGGGCCGCGGTCAGTCCCCGGGTTCAGGGGCCGGGGTCAATGGCCAGGGACAGTGGCCGGGGCCAGGGGCCCGAGTCAGTGGCCGGGGTCAGGGGCATGGGTCAGTTGTCAGGGCGGGGGGCCGGGGTCAGTAGCCGGGGTTGGGGGCCAGGGTCAGTGTCCGGGGTCGGGGTCGGGGTCAGTGGCCGGGGTTGGGGGCCGGGGTCAGGAGCTGGGGTCAGTGGCCGGGGTCGGGGGTCGGGCTCAGTGGCCGGGGTCTGTGGCCAGGGTCGGGGGTCGGGAGCTGGGGTCAGTGGCCGGGATTGGGGGCCGGTATCAGGGGCTGGGTTCGGTGGCTGGGGTCAGGGGCCGGGGTCAGTGGCCGGTGTCGGGGGCGGGGGTCAGTGGCCGGGGTCAGGGGCTGTGGTCAGTGTCCAGGGTCAGGGGCCATTGGCCGGGGTTGGGGGCCGGGTTCGGTGCCCGTTGTCAGGGGCCGGGGTCAGTGGCCGGGTTCGGGGGCGGGGGTCAGTGGCCGGGGGGGGCCTAGAGTCAGTGGCCAGGGTCGGAGACCGGGGTCAGTTGCCGGAGTCAGTGGCCGGGGTCGGGGGCCGGGGTCAGGGGCCGGGGTCGGGGGCCGGGATCAGTGCCGGGATCAGTAGCCGGGTTTGGGGGCCGGGGTCAGTGGTCGTGGCCAAGGGCCGGGGTCGGAGGCCGGGGTCAGTGGCCGGAGTCAGTGGCCGGGTTCGGGGGCCGGGATCAATAGCCGGGGTCGGGGACCGATGTCGTGGTCCGGGGTTGTGGACGGGGTTGGGGGCTGGGGTCGGAGGCTGGGATTGGGGGCCGGGGTCAGTGTCCGGGGTCGGGGGCCAGGACGGGGTCCAGGGTCAGTGGCCGGGTTCAGTGGCCGGGGTCGGAGGCCTGGCTCAAGGTCCAGGGACAGTGGCCGGGGTCAGTGGCCGGGGTCGGGGGCCGGGGTCAAAAGCAGAGGTCAGTGGCCGGGGTCGGGGGCCGGAGTCAGGAGCCGGGGTCGGGGGCCGGTTTCAGGGGCTGGGTTCGGTGGCCGGGGTCAGGGCCCGGGGTCAGTGGCCGGTGTCGGGGGCGGGGGTCAGTAGCCGGTGTCGGGGGCGGGGGTCAGTGGCCGGGGTCGGGGACTGTGGTCAGTGTCCAGGGTCAGGGGCCATTGGCCGGTGTTGGGGGCCGGGTTCGGTGCCCGGGGTCAGGGGCCGGGGTCAGTGGCCGGGGTCGGGGGCGGGGGTCAGTGGCCGGGGGGTGCCTAGGATCAATGGCCAGGGGCCAGTGGCCGGGGTTGGGGGCCGGGTTCGGTGCCCGTTGTCAGGGGCCGGGGTCAGTGGCCGGGTTCGGGGGCGGGGGTCAGTGGCCGGGGGGGGGCCTAGGGTCAGTGGCCAGGGTCGGAGGCCGGGGTCAGTTGCCGGAGTCAGTGGCCGGGGTCGGGGGCCGGGGTCAGGGGCCGGGGTCGGGGGCCGGGGTCAGTGCCGGGATCAGTAGCCGGGTTTGGGGGCCGGGGTCAGTGGTCGTGGCCAAGGGCCGGGGTCGGAGGCCGGGGTCAGTGGCCGGAGTCAGTGGCCGGGTTCGGGGGCCGGGGTCAATAGCCGGGGTCGGGGACCGGTGTCGTGGTCCGGGGTTGTGGCCGGGGTTGGGGGCCGGTGTCAGTGGCTGGGGTCGGGGGCCGAGGTCAGTGGCCGGGATCAGTAGCCGGGTTTGGGGGCCGGGGTCAGTGGTCGTGGCCAAGGGCCGGGGTCGGAGGCCGGGGTCAGTGGCCGGAGTCAGTGGCCGGGTTCGGGGGCCGGGGTCAATAGCCGGGGTCGGGGACCGGTGTCGTGGTCCGGGGTTGTGGCCGGGGTTGGGGGCCGGTGTCAGTGGCTGGGGTCGGGGGCCGAGGTCAGTGGCCGGGGTCGGGAGCCGGGGTCAGTGGCCGGGGTAAGTGGTCGGGGTCTGGTGCTGTGTATGGGGGCCGAGATCGGGGGCTGGGGACAGGGGCCGGGGTCGGGGGCTGGGGTCAGGGGCTGTGGTCAGTGGCTTGGGTCAGTGGCCGGAGTCAATGGCCAGGGTCAGTGCCTGGATCAGTGGCCGGGGCTGGGGGCCGGGGTCAGTGGTCGTGGCCAAAGGCCGGGGTCGGAGGCCGGGGTCAGTGGCCGGAGTCAGTGGCCGGGGTCGGGGGCCGGGGTCAATAGCCGGGGCCGGGGTTGTGGCCGGGGTTGGGGGCTGGGGTCGGAGGCCAGGATCGGGGGCCGGGGTCAGTGGCCGGGGTCGGGGGCTAGGACAGGGTCCAGGGTCAGTGGCCTGGTTCAGTGGCCAGGTTCGGGGCCTGGCTCAAGGTCCAGGGACAGTGGCCAGGGTCAGTGGCCGGGGTCGGGGGCCGGGGTCCGAAGCAGAGGTCAGTTGCCGGGATCGGGGGCCGGAGTCAGGAGCCGGGGTCAGTGGCTGGGGTCGGGGGTCGGGGTCAGGAGCCGGGGTCAGTGGCCGGGGTCAGGGGTCGGGGTCAGTGGGCGGGGGGGCCTAGGGTCGGGGGCTGGGGTCAGTGGCCGGGGTCGGGGGCTGGTGTCAGGGGCTGGGTTCGGTGGCCGGGGTCAGGGGCCGGGATCAGTGGCCGGTGTCGGGGGCGGGGGTCAGTGGCCGGGGTCGGGGGCTGTGGTCAGTGTCCAGGGTCAGCAGGGGCCAGTGGCCAGGGTTGGGGGCCGGGTTCGGTGCCCGGGGTCAGGGGCCGGGGTCAGTGGCCGGGGTCGGGGGCGGGGGTCAGTGGCCGGTGGGGGCCTAGGATCAGTGGCCAGGGGCCAGTGGCCGGGGTTAGGGGCCGGGTTCGGTGCCCGTTGTCAGGGGCCGGGGTCAGTGGCCAGGTTCGGGGGCGGGGGTCAGTGGCCGGGGGGGGGCCTAGGTTCAGTGGCCAGGGTCGGAGACCGGGGTCAGTTGCCGGAGTCAGTGGCCGGGGTCGGGGGCCGGGGTAGGGGGCCGGGGTCAGTGCCGGGATCAGTAGCCGGGTTTGGTGGCCGGGGTCAGTGGTCATGGCCAAGGGCCGTGGTCAATAGCCGGGGTCGGGGACCGGTGTCGTGGGCCGGGGTTGTGGCCGGGGTTGGGGGCTGGGGTCGGAGGCCGGGATTGGGGGCCGGGGTCAGTGGCCGGGGTCGGGGGCCAGGACGGGGTCCAGGGTCAGTGGCCGGGTTCAGTGGCTGGGGTCGGGGGCCTGGCTCAAGGTCCAGGGACAGTGGCCAGGGTCAGTGGCCGGGGTCGGGGGCCGGGGTCCGAAGCAGAGGTCAGTGGCCGGGGTCGGGGGCCGGAGTCAGGAGCCGGGGTCAGTGGCCGGGGTCAGGGGTCAGGGTCAGTGGCCGGGGGGGCCTAGGGTCGGCGGCTGGGGTCGGGGGCCGGTGTCAGGGGCTGGGTTCGGTGGCCGGGGTCAGGGGCCGGGGTCAGTGGCCGGTGTCGGGGTCGGGGGTCAGTGCCGGGGTCGGGGGCTGTGGTCAGTGTCCAGGGTCAGGAGCCAGTGGCCGGGGTTGGGGGCCGGGTTCGGTGCCCGTTGTCAGGGGCCGGGGTTGGGGGCCGGGTTCGGGGGCGGGGGTCAGTGGCCGGGGGGGGCCTAGGGTCAGTGGCCAGGATCGGAGATCGGGGTCAGTTGCCGGAGTCAGTGGCCGGGGTCGGGGGCCGGGGTCAGTGGCCGGGGTCGGGGGCCGGGGTCAGTGGCCGGGGTCAGGGGCCGCGGTCAGTCCCCGGGTTCAGGGTCCGGGGTCAATGGCCAGGGACAGTGGCCGGGGCCAGGGGCCCGAGTCAGTGGCCGGGGTCAGGGGCATGGGTCAGTTGTCAGGGCGGGGGGCCGGGGTCAGTAGCCGGGGTTGGGGGCCAGGGTCAGTGTCCGGGGTCGGGGTCAGTGGCCGGGGTTGGGGGCCGGGGTCAGGAGCTGGGGTCAGTGGCCGGGGTCGGGGGTCGGGCTCAGTGGCCGGGGTCTGTGGCCAGGGTCGGGGGTCGGGAGCTGGGGTCAGTGGCCGGGATCGGGGGCCGGTATCAGGGGCTGGGTTCGGTGGCTGGGGTCAGGGGCCGGGGTCAGTGGCCGGTGTAGGGGGCCGGGGTCAGAAGCCGGGGTCAGTGGCCAGGGACAGTGGCCGGGGCCAGGGGCCCGAGTCAGTGGCCGGGGTCAGGGGCAGGGGTCAGTAGCCGGGGTCTGGGGCCAGGGTCAGTGTCCGGGGTCGGGGGTCGGGGTCAGTGGCCGGGGTCTGTGGCCAGGGTCGTGGCCGGGGCCAGGGGCCCGAGTCAGTGGCCGGGGTCAGGGGCAGGGGTCAGTAGCCGGGGTCTGGGGCCAGGGTCAGTGTCCGGGGTCGGGGGTCGGGGTCAGTGGCCGGGCTTGGGGACCGGGGTCAGGAGCTGGGGCCAGTGGCCGGGGTCGGGGTTCGGGGTCAGTGGCCGGGGTCTGTGGCCAGGGTCGTGGCCGGGGTCCGGGGCCGGGAGCTGGGGTCAGTGGCCGGGATCGGGGGCCAGTGTCAGGGGCTGGATTCGGTGGCCGGGGTCAGGGGCTGGGGTCAGTGGCCGGGGTAGGGGGCGGGGGTCAGTGGCCGGGGTCAGTGGCCGTGGTCGGGGGCCGGGGTCAGTGGCCGGGGTTAGTGGCCAGGGTCGGGGGCCGGTGTCAGTAGGCTGGGGTCGGGGGCCGTGGTCAGTGGCCGGGGTCGGGGGCCGGGGTCAGTGGCCGGGGTCAGTGGCCGGGGTCAGTGGTCGGGGTCGGGGGCTGTGTACGGGGGCCGGGGTCGGGGGCTGGGTTCAGTGGCCGGGGTCGGGGGCCAGGATCGGGGGCTGGGGACGGGGGCCGGGGTCGGGGGCTGGGGACGGGGGCCAGGGTCATGGGCCGAGATTGGGGGGCCGGTGTCAGTGGGCGTGGTCAGTGGCCGGGGTTGGAAGCCAGAGTCGGGTGCCGGGGTCAGGGGCTGGGGTCAGTGGACGGAGTCAGGGGCCGGGGTCAGGGGCCGGGGTCGGGGGCCGGGGTCAGGGGCTGGGGTCAGTGGCCGGTGTCGGGGGCTCGTGTCAGGGGCCGGGGTCAGTGGCTTGGGTCAGTGGCCGGAGTCAATGGCCAGGGTCAGTGCCGGGATCAGTGGCCGGGTTTGGGGGCCGGGGTCAGTGGTCGTGGCCAAGGTCTGGGGACGGAGGCCGGGGTCAGTGGCCGGAATCAGTGGCCGGGGTTGGGGGCCGGGGTCAATAGCCGGGGTCGGGGACAGGTGTCGTGGGCCGGGGTTGTGGCCAGGGTTGGGGGCTGGGGTCGGAGGCCGGGGTCAGTGGCCGGGGTCGGGGGCCAGGACGGGGTCCAGGGTCAGTGGCCGGGGTCAGTGGCCGGGGTCGGGGGCCAGGACGGGGTCCAGGGTCAGTGGCCGGGGTCAGTGGCCGGGGTCGGGGGCCTGGCTCAAGGTCCAGGGACAGAGGCCAGGGTCAGTGGCCGGTGTCGGGGGCCGGGGTCCGAAGCAGAGGTCAGTGGCCGGGGTCGGGGGCCGGAGTCAGTGGCCGGTGTCAGTGGCCGGGGTCGGGGGTCAGGGTCAGGAGCAGGGGTCGGGTTCAGTGGCCGGGGGGGCCTAGGGTCGGGGGCTGGGGTCAGTGGCCGGGGTCGGGGGCCGGTGTCAGGGGCTGGGTTTGGTTGCCGGGGTCAGGGGCCTAGGGTCAGTGGCCAGGGTCGGGGCCGTGGCCAGTGGCCGGTATCAGTGGCCGGGTTCAGGGGCCGGCGTCGTGGGTCAGGGGCTGGGGTCCGGGGCCGGGGTCAGGGGCCAGTGTCAGTGGTCGGGGGCTGGGGTCAGGGGCTGGGGTCAGTGGCTTGGGTCAGTGGCCGGAGTTAATGGCCAGGGTCAGTGACGGGATCAGTGGCCGGGTTTGGGGGCCGGGGTCAGTGGTCGTGGCCAAGGGCCGGGGTCGAAGGCCAGGGTCAGTGGCCGGAGTCAGTGGCCGGGTTCGGGGGCCGGGGTCAATAGCCGGGGTCGTGGGCCGAGGTTGTGGCCGGGGTTGGGGGCTGGGGTCGGTGGCCAGTGTCGGATGCGGGGGTTAGTTGCCGGGGGGGGCCTAGGGTCAGTGGCCAGGGTCGGAGACCGGGGTCAGTTGCCGGAGTCAGTGGCCGGGGTCGGGGGCCGGCGTCAGGGGCCGGGGTCGGGGGCCGGTATCAGGGGCTGGGTTCGGTGGCTGGGGTCAGGGGCCGGGGTCAGTGGCCGGTGTAGTGGGCGGAGGTCAGTGGCCGGGGTCAGTGGCCGGGGTCGGGGGCCGGGGTCAGAAGCCGGGGTCAGTGGCCAGGGACAGTGGCCGGGGCCAGGGGCCCGAATCAGTGGCCGGGGTCAGGGGCAGGGGTCAGTAGCCGGGGTCTGGGGCCAGGGTCAGTGTCCGGGGTCGGGGGTCGGTGTCAGTGGCCGGGGTTGGGGACCGGGGTCAGGAGCTGGGGTCAGTGGCCGGGGTTCGGGGTTCGGGGTCAGTGGCCGGGGTCTGTGGTCGGGGCCGGGGTCCGGAGTCGGGAGCTGGGGTCAGTGGCCGGGATCGGGGGCCAGTGTCAGGGGTTTGGTTCGGTGGCCGGAGTCAGGGGCTGGGGTCAGTGTCCGGGGTAGGGGGCGGGGGTCAGTGGCCGGGGTCAGTGGCCGTGGCCGGGGGCCGGGGTCAGTGGCCGGGGTTAGTGGCCAGTGTCAGGGGCTGGGTTCGTTGGCCGGGGTCAGGGGCGGGGGTCAGTGGCCGGGGTCAGTGGCCGTGGTCGGTGGCCGGGGTTCGTGGCCAGGGTCGGGGGCCGGTGTCAGTGGCTGGGGTCGGGGGCCGGGGCCAGTGGCCGGGGTCGGGGGCCGGGGTCAGTGGCCGGGGTCAGTGGCCGGGGTCAGTGGTCGGGGTCGGGGACTGTGTACGGGGGCCGGGGTCGGGGGTCGGGATCGGGGGCTGGGGACGGGGGCCGGGGTCGAGGGCTGGGGACGGGGGCCGGGGTCATGGGCCGAGATTGGGAACCGGTGTCAGTGGTCGTGGTCAGTGGCCGGGGTTGGGAGCCAGAGTTGGGGGCCGGGGATGGGGGCCGGGGATGGGGGCCGGGGTCGGGGGCCGGGGTCAGGGGCTGGGGTCGGGGGCCGGGGTCAGGGGCTGGGGTCAGTGGCCGGGGCCGTGGTCAGGGGCCGGGGTCAGGGGCCGGGTTCAGTGGCCGGGGTCGGGGGCTGGTGTCAGGGGCCGGGGTCAGTGGCTTGGGTCAGTGGCCGGAGTCAATGGCCAGGGTCAGTGCCGGGATCAGTGGCCGGGTTTGGGGGCCGGGGTCAGTGGTCGTGGCCAAGGGCCGGGGTCGAAGGCCAGGGTCAGTGGCCGGAGTCAGTGGCCGGGTTCGGGGGCCGGGGTCAATAGCCGGGGTCGTGGGCCGGGGTTGTGGCCGGGGTTGGGGGCTGGGGTCGGTGGCCAGTGTCGGGTGCGGGGGTCAGTGGCCGGGGGGGGCCTAGGGTCAGTGGCCAGGGTCAGGGGCCGGGGCCAGTGTCCGGGGTCAGGGGCCGGGGTCGGAGGCCGGGATCGGGGACGGGGGCCAGTGGCCAGGGTTGGGGGCCGGGTTCGGTGCCCGGGGTCAGGGGCCGGGGTCAGTGGCCGGGGTCGGGGCCGGGGTTCAGTGGCCGGGTGTGCCTAGGATCTGTGGCCAGGGGCCAGTGGCCGGGGCTGGGGGCTGGGTTCGGTGCCCGTTGTCAGGGGCCGGCGTCGGGGGCAGGGGTCAGTGGCCGGGGGGGGCCTAGGGTCAGTGGCCAGGGTCGGAGGCCGGGGTCAGTTGCCGGAGTCAGTTGCCGGAGTCAGTGGCCGGGGTCGGGGGCCGGGGTCAGGGGCCGGGGTCGGGTGCCGGGGTCAGGGGCCGGAGTCAGTGGCCAATGTTGGGGGCCGGGGTCAGTGTCCAGGGTCAGGGGCCAGTGGTTGGGGGCCGGGTTCGGTGCCCGGGGTCAGGGGCCGGGGTCAGTGGCCAGGGTCAGTGGCTGGGGACGGGGGCCTGGCTCAGGGTCCAGGGTCAGTGCCCAGGGTCAGTGGCCGGGGTCAGAAGCAGGTGTCAGGAGCCGGGGTCAGTGGCCGGGGTCGGTGGTCGGGGTCAGGAGCTGGGGTCAGTGGCCGGGGTCAGGGGTCGGGGTCTGTGGCCGAGGGGGGCCTAGGGTCGGGGGCTGGGGTCAGTGGCCGGGGTCGGGGTCCGGTGTCAGGGGCTGGGTTCGGTGGCCAGGGTCAGGGGCCGGGGTCAGTGGCCAGGGTCGGGGGCGGGGGTCAGTGGCCGGGGTGGGCCTAGGGTCAGTGGCCAGGGTCAGTGGCCGGGGACAGGGGCCGGTATCAGTGGCCGGGGTCAGGGGCTGGGGTCGGAAGGCCGGGATCGGGGGCCGGGGTCGGTGGCCGGGGTCGGGGGCCAGGACGGGGTCCCGGGTCAGTGGCCAGGGTCAGTGGCCGGGGTCGGGGGCCTGGCTCAAGGTCCAGGGACAGTGGCCAGGGTCAGTGGCTGGTGTCGGTGGCCGGGGTCCGAAGCAGAGGTCAGTGGCCGGGGTCGGGGGCCGGAGTCAGTGGCCAGGGTCGGGGGTCAGGGTCAGGAGCCAGGGTCAGTGGCCGGGGTCAGGGGTCGGGGTCAGTGGCCGGGGGGGCCTAGGGTCGGGGGCTGGGGTCAGTGGCCGAGGTCGGGGGCTGGTGTCAGGGGCTGGGTTTGGTTGCCGGGGTCAGGGGCCGGGGTCAGTGACCGGGGTCGGGGGCGGGGTCAGTGGCCGGGGGAGGCCTAGGGTCAGTGGCCAGGGTCAGGGGCCGGGGCCAGTGGCCGGTATCAGTGGCCGGGTTCAGGGGCCGGCGTCGTGGGCCGGGGTCAGGGGCTGGGGTCCGGGGCTGGGGCCGGGGTCAGGGGCCGGGGTCAGTGGTCGGGGTCAGTGGCTGGGGACGGGGGCCTGGCTCAGGGTCCAGGGTCAGTGCCCAGGGTCAGTGGCCGGGGTCAGAAGCAGGTGTCAGGAGCCGGGGTCAGTGGCCGGGGTCGGTGGTCGGGGTCAGGAGCTGGGGTCAGTGGCCGGGGTCAGGGGTCGGGGTCTGTGGCCGAGGGGGGCCTAGGGTCGGGGGCTGGGGTCAGTGGCCGGGGTCGGGGTCCGGTGTCAGGGGCTGGGTTCGGTGGCCAGGGTCAGGGGCCGGGGTCAGTGGCCAGGGTCGGGGGCGGGGGTCAGTGGCCGGGGTGGGCCTAGGGTCAGTGGCCAGGGTCAGTGGCCGGGGACAGGGGCCGGTATCAGTGGCCGGGGTCAGGGGCTGGGGTCGGAAGGCCGGGATCGGGGGCGGGGGTCAGAAACCGGGATCGGGGGCTGGGGTCAGTGTCCAGGGTCAGGGGCTGTGGTCAGTGTCCAGGATCAGGGGCCAGTGGCCGGGGTTGCGGGCCGGGTTCAGTGGTCTGGGCCAAGGGCCGGGGTCAGTGGCCGGGATCAGGGGCGCGGGTCAGTGGTCAGGGTCGGGGCCGGGGTCAGTGTCCAGGGGCCAGTGACCAGGGTTGGGGGCGGGGGCCAGTGGTCTGGGCCAAGGGTCGGGGTCAGTGGCCAGGGTCGGGGGCCAGGACGGGGTCCAGAGTCAGTGGCCGGGGTCGGTGGCCGGGGTCGGGGGCCTGGCTCAAGGTCCAGGGACAGAGGCCAGGGTCAGTGGCCGGTGTCGGGGGCCGGGGTCCGAAGCAGAGGTCAGTGGCCGGGGTCGGGGGCCGGAGTCAGGAGCAGGGGTCGGGTTCAGTGGCCGGGGGGGCCTAGGGTCGGGGGCTGGGGTCAGTGGCCGGGGTCGGGGGCCGGTGTCAGGGGCTGGGTTTGGTTGCCTGGGTCAGGGGCCGGGGTCAGTGGCCGGGGTCGGGGGCGGGGTCAGTGGCCGGGGGAGGCCTAGGGTCAGTGGCCAGGGTCGGGGCCGTGGCCAGTGGCCGGTATCAGTGGCCGGGTTCAGGGGCCGGCGTCGTGGGTCCGGGGCCGGGGTCAGGGGCCAGTGTCAGTGGTCGGGGGCTGGGGTCAGGGGCTGGGGTCAGTGGCTTGGGTCAGTGGCCGGAGTTAATGGCCAGGGTCAGTGCCGGGATCAGTGGCCGGGTTTGGGGGCCGGGGTCAGTGGTCGTGGCCAATGGCCGGGGTCGAAGGCCAGGGTCAGTGGCCGGAGTCAGTGTCCGGGTTCGGGGGCCGGGGTCGTGGGCCGAGGTTATGGCCGGGGTTGGGGGCTGGGGTCGGTGGCCAGTGTCGGATGCGGGGGTTAGTGGCCGGGGGGGGCCTAGGGTCAGTGGCCAGGGTCGGAGACCGGGGTCAGTTGCCGGAGTCAGTGGCCGGGGTCGGGGGCCGGGGTCAGGGGCCGGGGTCGGGGGCCGGTATCAGGGGCTGGGTTCGGTGGCTGGGGTCAGGGGCCGGGGTCAGTGGCCGGTGTAGTGGGCGGAGGTCAGTGGCCGGGGTCAGTGGCCGGGGTCGGGGGACGGGGTCAGAAGCCGGGGTCAGTGGCCAGGGACAGTGGCCGGGGCCAGGGGCCCGAATCAGTGGCCGGGGTCAGGGGCAGGGGTCAGTAGCCGGGGTCTGGGGCCAGGGTCAGTGTCCGGGGTCGGGGGTCGGTGTCAGTGGCCGGGGTTGGGGACCGGGGTCAGGAGCTGGGGTCAGTGGCCGGGGTTCGGGGTTCGGGGTCAGTGGCCGGGGTCTGTGGTCGGGGCCGGGGTCCGGAGTCGGGAGCTGGGGTCAGTGGCCGGGATCGGGGGCCAGTGTCAGGGGCTGGGTTCGGTGGCCGGAGTCAGGGGCTGGGGTCAGTGTCCGGGGTAGGGGGCGGGGGTCAGTGGCCGGGGTCAGTGGCCGTGGTCGGGGGCCGGGGTCAGTGGCCGGGGTTAGTGGCCAGTGTCAGGGGCTGGGTTCGTTGGCCGGGGTCAGGGGCTGGGGTCAGTGGCCGGGGTAGGGGTCGGGGGTCAGTGGCCGGGGTCAGTGGCCGTGGTCGGTGGCCGGGGTTCGTGGCCAGGGTCGGGGGCCGGTGTCAGTGGCTGGGGTCGGGGGCCGGGGCCAGTGGCCGGGGTCGGGGGCCGGGGTCAGTGGCCGGGGTCAGTGGCCGGGGTCAGTGTTCGGGGTCGGGGGCTGTGTACGGGGGCCGGGGTCGGGGGCTGGGTTCAGAGGCCGGGGTCGGGGGTCGGGATCGGGGGCTGGGGACGGGGGCCGGGGTCGAGGGCTGGGGACGGGGGCCGGGGTCATGGGCCGAGATTGGGAACCGGGGTCAGTGGTCGTGGTCAGTGGCCGGGGTTGGGAGCCAGAGTCGGGGGCCGGGGATGGGGGCCGGGGTCGGGGGCCGGGGATGGGGGCCGGGGTCAGGGGCTGGGGTCAGTGGCCGGAGTCAGGGGCCGGGGTCAGGGGCCGGGGTCGGGGGCCGGGGTCAGGGGCTGGGGTCAGTGGCCGGGGCCGTGGTCGGGGGCCGGGGTCGGGGGCCGGGTTCAGTGGCCGGGGTCGGGGGCTGGTGTCAGGGGCCGGGGTCAGTGGCTTGGGTCAGTGGCCGGAGTCAATGGCCAGGGTCAGTGCCGGGATCAGTGGCCGGGTTTGGGGGCCGGGGTCAGTGGTCGTGGCCAAGGTCTGGGGATGGAGGCCGGGGTCAGTGGCCGGAATCAGTGGCCGGGGTTGGGGGCCGGGGTCAATAGCCGGGGTCGGGGACAGGTGTCGTGGGCCGGGGTTGTGGCCAGGGTTGGGGGCTGGGGTCGGAGGCCGGGATCGGGGGCCGGGGTCGGTGGCCGGGGTCGGGGGCCAGGACGGGGTCCCGGGTCTTTGGCCAGGGTCAGTGGCCGGGGTCGGGGGCCTGGCTCAAGGTCCAGGGACAGTGGCCAGGGTCAGTGGCTGGTGTCGGTGGCCGGGGTCCGAAGCAGAGGTCAGTGGCCGGGGTCGGGGGCCGGAGTCAGTGGCCGGGGTCAGTGGCCAGGGTCGGGGGTCAGGGTCAGGAGCCAGGGTCAGTGGCCGGGGTCAGGGGTCGGGGTCAGTGGCCGGGGGGGCCTAGGGTCGGGGGCTGGGGTCAGTGGCCGGGGTCGGGGGCTGGTGTCAGGGGCTGGGTTTGGTTGCCGGGGTCAGGGGCCGGGGTCAGTGACCGGGGTCGGGTGCGGGGTCAGTGGCCGGGGGAGGCCTAGGGTCAGTGGCCAGGGTCAGGGGCCGGGGCCAGTGGCCGGTATCAGTGGCCGGGTTCAGGGGCCGGCGTCGTGGGCCGGGGTCAGGGGCTGAGGTCCGGGGCTGGGGCCGGGGTCAGGGGCCGGGGTCAGTGGTCGGGCGCTGGGGTCAGGGGCTGGGGTCAGTGGCCGGAGTTAATGGCCAGGGTCAGTGCCGGGATCAGTGGCCGGGTTTGGGGGCCGGGGTCAGTGGTCGTGGCCAAGGGCCGGGGTCGAAGGCCAGGGTCAGTGGCCGGAGTCAGTGGCCGGGTTCGGGGGCCGGGGTCAATAGCCGGGGTCGTGGGCCGGGGTTGTGGCCGGGGTTGGGGGCTGGGGTCGGTGGCCAGTGTCGGGTGCGGGGGTCAGTGGCCGGGGGGGGCCTAGGGTCAATGGCCAGGGTCAGGGGCCGGGGCCAGTGTCCGGGGTCAGGGGCCGGGGTCGGAGGCCGGGATCGGGGACGGGGGTCAGTGGCCGGGGTCGGGGGCTGTGGTCAGTGTCCAGGGTCAGGGGCCAGTGGCCAGGGTTGGGGGCCGGGTTCGGTGCCCGGGGTCAGGGGCCGGGGTCAGTGGCCGGGGTCGGGGCCGGGGTTCAGTGGCCGGGTGTGCCTAGGATCTGTGGCCAGGGGCCAGTGGCCGGGGCTGGGGGCTGGGTTCGGTGCCCGTTGTCAGGGGCCGGGGTCGGGGGCAGGGGTCAGTGGCCGGGGGGGGCCTAGGGTCAGTGGCCAGGGTCGGAGGCCGGGGTCAGTTGCCGGAGTCAGTTGCCGGGGTCGGGGGCCGGGGTCAGGGGCCGGGGTCGGGTGCCGGGGTCAGGGGCCGGAGTCAGTGGCCAATGTTGGGGGCCGGGGTCAGTGTCCAGGGTCAGGGGCCAGTGGCCGGGGTTGGGGGCCGGGTTCGGTGCCCGGGGTCAGGGGCCGGGGTCAGTGGCCAGGGTCAGTGGCTGGGGACGGGGGCCTGGCTCAGGGTCCAGGGTCAGTGCCCAGGGTCAGTGGCCGGGGTCAGAAGCAGGTGTCAGGAGCCGGGGTCAGTGGCCGGGGTCGGTGGTCGGGGTCAGGAGCTGGGGTCAGTGGCCGGGGTCAGGGGTCGGGGTCTGTGGCCGAGGGGGGCCTAGGGTCGGGGGCTGGGGTCAGTGGCCGGGGTCGGGGTCCGGTGTCAGGGGCTGGGTTCGGTGGCCGGGGTCAGGGGCCGGGGTCAGTGGCCAGGGTCGGGGGCGGGGGTCAGTGGCCGGGGTGGGCCTAGGGTCAGTGGCCAGGGTCAGTGGCCGGGGACAGGGGCCGGTATCAGTGGCCGGGGTCAGGGGCTGGGGTCGGAAGGCCGGGATCGGGGGCGGGGGTCAGAAACCGGGATCGGGGGCTGGGGTCAGTGTCCAGGGTCAGGGGCTGTGGTCAGTGTCCAGGGTCAGGGGCCAGTGGCCGGGGTTGCGGGCCGGGTTCAGTGGTCTGGGCCAAGGGCCGGGGTCAGTGGCCAGGATCAGGGGCGCGGGTCAGTGGTCAGGGTCGGGGGCCGGGGTCAGTGTCCAGGGGCCAGTGACCAGGGTTGGGGGCGGGGGCCAGTGGTCTGGGCCAAGGGTCGGGGTCAGTGGCCAGGGTCGGGGGCCCAGACGGGGTCCAGAGTCAGTGGCCGGGGTCGGTGGCCGGGGTCGGGGGCCTGGCTCAAGGTCCAGGGACAGAGGCCAGGGTCAGTGGCCGGTGTCGGGGACCGGGGTCCGAAGCAGAGGTCAGTGGCCGGGGTCGGGGGCCGGAGTCAGTGGCCGGTGTCAGTGGCCGGGGTCGGGGGTCAGGGTCAGGAGCAGGGGTCGGGTTCAGTGGCCGGGGGGGCCTAGGGTCGGGGGCTGGGGTCAGTGGCCGGGGTCGGGGGCCAGTGTCAGGGGCTGGGTTTGGTTGCCGGGGTCAGGGGCCGGGGTCAGTGGCCGGGGTCAGGGGCCGGGGTCAGTGGCCGGGGTCGTGGGCGGGGTCAGTGGCCGGGGGAGGCCTAGGTTCAGTGGCCAGGGTCGGGGCCGTGGCCAGTGGCCGGTATCAGTGGCCGGGTTCAGGGGCCGGCGTCGTGGGTCAGGGGCTGGGGTCCGGGGCCGGGGTCAGGGGCCAGTGTCAGTGGTTGGGGGCTGGGGTCAGGGGCTGGGGTCAGTGGCTTGGGTCAGTGGCCGGAGTTAATGGCCAGGGTCAGTGCCGGGATCAGTGGCCGGGTTTGGGGGCCGGGGTCAGTGGTCGTGGCCAAGGGCCGGGGTCGAAGGCCAGGGTCAGTGGCCGGAGTCAGTGGCCGGGTTCGGGGGCCGGGGTCAATAGCCGGGGTCGTGGGCCGAGGTTGTGGCCGGGGTTGGGGGCTGGGGTCGGTGGCCAGTGTCGGATGCGGGGGTTAGTGGCCGGGGGGGGCCTAGGGTCAGTGGCCAGGGTCGGAGACCGGGGTCAGTTGCCGGAGTCAGTGGCCGGGGTCGGGGGCCGGGGTCAGGGGCCGGGGTCGGGGGCCGGTATCAGGGGCTGGGTTCGGTGGCTGGGGTCAGGGGCCGGGGTCAGTGGCTGGTGTAGTGGGCGGAGGTCAGTGGCTGGGGTCAGTGGCCGGGGTCGGGGGCCGGGGTCAGTGTCCGGGGTCGGGGGTCGGTGTCAGTGGCCGGGGTTGGGGACCGGGGTCAGGAGCTGGGGTCAGTGGCCGGGGTTCGGGGTTCGGGGTCAGTGGCCGGGGTCTGTGGTCGGGGCCGGGGTCCGGAGTCGGGAGCTGGGGTCAGTGGCCGGGATCAGGGGCCAGTGTCAGGGGCTGGGTTCGGTGGCCGGAGTCAGGGGCTGGGGTCAGTGTCCGGGGTAGGGGGCGGGGGTCAGTGGCCGGGGTCAGTGGCCGTGGTCGGGGGCCGGGGTCAGTGGCCGGGGTTAGTGGCCAGTGTCAGGGGCTGGGTTCGTTGGCCGGGGTCAGGGGCTGGGGTCAGTGGCCGGGGTAGGGGGCGGGGGTCAGTGGCCGGGGTCAGTGGCCGTGGTCGGTGGCCGGGGTTCGTGGCCAGGGTCGGGGGCCGGTGTCAGTGGCTGGGGTCGGGGGCCGGGGCCAGTGGCCGGGGTCGGGGGCCGGGGTCAGTGGCCGAGGTCAGTGGCCGGGGTCAGTGGTCGGGGTCGGGGGCTGTGTACGGGGGCCGGGGTCGGGGGCTGGGTTCAGAGGCCGGGGTCGGGGGTCGGGATCGGGGGCTGGGGACGGGGGCCGGGGTCGAGGGCTGGGGACGGGGGCCGGGGTCATGGGCCGAGATTGGGAACCGGGGTCAGTGGTCGTGGTCAGTGGCCGGGGTTGGGAGCCAGAGTCGGGGGCCGGGGATGGGGGCCGGGGTCGGGGGCCGGGGATGGGGGCCGGGGTCAGGGGCTGGGGTCAGTGGCCGGAGTCAGGGGAAGGGGTCAGGGGCCGGGGTCGGGGGCCGGGGTCAGGGGCTGGGGTCAGTGGCCGGGGCCGTGGTCGGGGGCCGGGGTCAGGGGCCGGGTTCAGTGGCCGGGGTCGGGGGCTGGTGTCAGGGGCCGGGGTCAGTGGCTTGGGTCAGTGGCCGGAGTCAATGGCCAGGGTCAGTGCCGGGATCAGTGGCCGGGTTTGGGGGCCGGGGTCAGTGGTCGTGGCCAAGGTCTGGGGATGGAGGCCGGGGTCAGTGGCCGGAATCAGTGGCCGGGGTTGGGGGCCGGGGTCAATAGCCGGGGTCGGGGACAGGTGTCGTGGGCCGGGGTTGTGGCCAGGGTTGGGGGCTGGGGTCGGAGGCCGGGATCGGGGGCCGGGGTCGGTGGCCGGGGTCGGGGGCCAGGACGGGGTCCCGGGTCAGTGGCCAGGGTCAGTGGCCGGGGTCGGGGGCCTGGCTCAAGGTCCAGGGACAGTGGCCAGGGTCAGTGGCTGGTGTCGGTGGCCGGGGTCCGAAGCAGAGGTCGGTGGCCGGGGTCGGGGGCCGGAGTCAGTGGCCGGGGTCAGTGGCCAGGGTCGGGGGTCAGGGTCAGGAGCCAGGGTCAGTGGCCGGGGTCAGGGGTCGGGGTCAGTGGCCGGGGGGGCCTAGGGTCGGGGGCTGGGGTCAGTGGCCGGGGTCGGGGGCTGGTGTCAGGGGCTGGGTTTGGTTGCCGGGGTCAGGGGCCGGGGTCAGTGACCGGGGTCGGGGGCGGGGTCAGTGGCCGGGGGAGGCCTAGGGTCAGTGGCCAGGGTCAGGGGCCGGAGCCAGTGGCCGGTATCAGTGGCCGGGTTCAGGGGCCGGCGTCGTAGGCCGGGGTCAGGGGCTGGGGTCCGGGGCTGGGGCCGGGGTCAGGGGCCGGGGTCAGTGGTCGGGGGCTGGGGTCAGGGGCTGGGGTCAGTGGCCGGAGTTAATGGCCAGGGTCAGTGCCGGGATCAGTGGCCGGGTTTGGAGGCCGGGGTCAGTGGTCGTGGCCAAGGGCCGGGGTCGAAGGCCAGGGTCAGTGGCCGGAGTCAGTGGCCGGGTTCGGGGGCCGGGGTCAATAGCCGGGGTCGTAGGCCGGGGTTGTGGCCGGTGTTGGGGGCTGGGGTCGGTGGCCAGTGTCGGGTGCGGGGGTCAGTGGCCGGGGGGGGCCTAGGGTCAGTGGCCAGGGTCAGGGGCCGGGGCCAGTGTCCGGGGTCAGGGGCCGGGGTCGGAGGCCGGGATCGGGGACGGGGGTCAGTGGCCGGGGTCGGGGGCTGTGGTCAGTGTCCAGGGTCAGGGGCCAGTGGCCAGGGTTGGGGGTCAGGTTCGGTGCCCAGGGTCAGGGGCCGGGGTCAGTGGCCGGGGTCGGGGGCGGGGTTCAGTGGCCGGGTGTGCCTAGGATCTGTGGCCAGGGGCCAGTGACCGGGGCTGGGGGCTGGGTTCGGTGCCCGTTGTCAGGGGCCGGGGTCGGGGGCAGGGGTCAGTGGCCGGGGGGGGCCTAGGGTCAGTGGCCAGGGTCGGAGGCCGGGGTCAGTTGCCGGAGTCAGTTGCCGGAGTCAGTGGCCGGGGTCGGGGGCCGGGGTCAGGGGCCGGGGTCGGGTGCCGGGGTCAGGGGCCGGAGTCAGTGGCCAATGTTGGGGGCCGGGGTCAGTGTCCAGGGTCAGGGGCCAGTGGCCGGGGTTGGGGGCCGGGTTCGGTGCCCGGGGTCAGTGCCCAGGGTCAGTGGCCGGGGTCAGAAGCAGGTGTCAGGAGCCGGGGTCAGTGGCCGGGGTCGGTGGTCGGGGTCAGGAGCTGGGGTCAGTGGCCAGGGTCAGGGGTCGGGGTCTGTGGCCGAGGGGGGCCTAGGGTCGGGGGCTGGGGTCAGTGGCCGGGGTCGGGGTCCGGTGTCAGGGGCTGGGTTCGGTGGCCGGGGTCAGGGGCCGGGGTCAGTGGCCAGGGTCGGGGGCGGGGGTCAGTGGCCGGGGTGGGCCTAGGGTCAGTGGCCATGGTCAGTGGCCGGGGACAGGGGCCGGTATCAGTGGCCGGGGTCAGGGGCTGGGGTCGGAAGGCCGGGATCGGGGGCGGGGGTCAGAAACCGGGATCGGGGGCTGGGGTCACTGTCCAGGGTCAGGGGCTGTGGTCAGTGTCCAGGGTCAGGGGCCAGTGGCCGGGGTTGCGGGCCGGGTTCAGTGGTCTGGGCCAAGGGCCGGGGTCAGTGGCCGGGATCAGGGGCGCGGGTCAGTGGTCAGGGTCGGGGGCCGGGGTCAGTGTCCAGGGGCCAGTGACCAGGGTTGGGGGCGGGGGCCAGTGGTCTGGGCCAAGGGTCGGGGTCAGTGGCCAGGGTCGGGGGCCCAGACGGGGTCCAGAGTCAGTGGCCGGGGTCGGTGGCCGGAGTCGGGGGCCTGGGTCGGGGGCCGGGTTCAGTGGCCGGGGTCGGGGGTCGGGGTCGGGGGCCGGAGTCAGTGGCCAGGGTCGGGGGCTCGGTCGGGGTCCAGAGTCAGTGGCCGGGGTCAGTGGCCGGGGTCAGCGGCCGGGGTTGGGGTCAATGACCGGGATCAGTGGCTGCGGTCGGGCGCCGGGTCGGGGGCCGGGATCGGGGGCGGTGGTCAGTGGCCGGGGTCGGGGGCTGGGGTCAGTGTCCAGGGTCAGGGGCCAGGGGTGGGGGCCGGGGTCAGTGGTCTGGGCCAAGGGCCGGGGTCAGTGGCCGGGGTCGGGGGGCCCGGACGGGATCCAGGGTCAGTGGCCGGGGTCCGGGGCCGGGGTCGGGGGCCAGGGGTCATGGGCCGGGGTCAGTGGCCAGGTTCGGAGGCCGGGGTCAGTGGCAGGGGTCGGGTGCTGGGGCCAGGGGCCAGAGTTAGTGGCCGGGGTCATGGGCAGGGTTCAGTCGTCGGGGCCGGGGGCCGGGGTCAGTAACCGGGGTCGGTGGCCGGGGTCCGTGGCCGTGGTCAGGGGCCGCGGTCAGTCGCCGGAGTCGGGCGTCGGGGTCAGTGGCCGGAGTCGGGGGCCAGGGTCAGCATCCGGGAACATGGGCCGGTGTTGGGGGCTGGGGTCGGGGGCCTGGGTCGTGGCCGGGTTCAGAGGCCGGGGTCACCGGCCGGGGTCGGGGTCAGTGGCCGGGGTCGGGGACCTGGGTCAGTGCCCGGGGTCAGTGGCTGTGGTCGGGGGCCGGGGTCAGCGGCCGGGGTCAGTGGCAGTGGTCGGGGACTGGAGATGGGGGCTGAGTTCAGTGGCCGGGGTCAGTGGCCGGGGTCAAGGGCTGGGGTGAGTGGCCGGGGTGAGTGGCCAGGATCGGGGTCTGGGGTCAGTGGCGGGGTTGTGAGCCAGAGTCAGGGGCCGGGGTCAGGGGCCGGGGTCAGTGGCCGGGGTCAGTGGCCGGGGTAGGGGGCCGGGGTCGGGGCCCAGGGTCTGTGGCCGGGGTCGGGGGCTGGGGATGGGGGCCGGGGTCGGGGCCCAGGGTCAGTGGTTGAGATCGGAGGCCGGGGTAAGTTGCTGGCATTGGAGGATGAGGTCGGGAGCCGGGGTCAAGGGATGGGATCGGGAACCAGTGGCCGGGGTTGGGTGCCGGGTTCAGTGGCCAGGGTCATGGGCCGGGGTCAGTGGCCGGGGCAGTGGCCGTTGTCCGGGGGCCGAGGTCGGGGGCCGGGGTCGGGTGCCGGGGTCAGGGGCCGGAGTCAGTGGCCAATGTTGGGGGCCGGGGTCAGTGTCCAGGGTCAGGGGCCAGTGGCCGGGGTTCGGGGTCAGGGGCCGGGGTCAGTGGCCAGGGTCAGTGGCTGGGGACGGGGGCCTGGCTCAGGGTCCAGGGTCAGTGCCCAGGGTCAGTGGCCGGGGTCAGAAGCAGGTGTCAGGAGCCGGGGTCAGTGGCCGGGGTCGGTGGTCGGGGTCAGGAGCTGGGGTCAGTGGCCGGGGTCAGGGGTCGGGGTCTGTGGCCGAGGGGGGCCTAGGGTCGGGGGCTGGGGTCAGTGGCCGGGGTCGGGGTCCGGTGTCAGGGGCTGGGTTCGGTGGCCGGGGTCAGGGGCCGGGGTCAGTGGCCAGGGTCGGGGGCGGGGGTCAGTGGCCGGGGTGGGCCTAGGGTCAGTGGCCATGGTCAGTGGCCGGGGACAGGGGCCGGTATCAGTGGCCGGGGTCAGGGGCTGGGGTCGGAAGGCCGGGATCGGGGGCGGGGGTCAGAAACCGGGATCGGGGGCTGGGGTCACTGTCCAGGGTCAGGGGCTGTGGTCAGTGTCCAGGGTCAGGGGCCAGTGGCCGGGGTTGCGGGCCGGGTTCAGTGGTCTGGGCCAAGGGCCGGGGTCAGTGGCCGGGATCAGGGGCGCAGGTCAGTGGTCAGGGTCGGGGGCCGGGGTCAGTGTCCAGGGGCCAGTGACCAGGGTTGGGGGCGGGGGCCAGTGGTCTGGGCCAAGTGTCGGGGTCAGTGGCCAGGGTCGGGGGCCCAGACGGGGTCCAGAGTCAGTGGCCGGGGTCGGTGGCCGGAGTCGGGGGCCTGGGTCGGGGGCCGGGTTCAGTGGCCGGGGTCGGGGGTCGGGGTCGGGGGCCGGAGTCAGTGGCCGGGGTCAGTGGCCAGGGTCGGGGGCTCGGTCGGGGTCCAGAGTCAGTGGCCGGGGTCAGTGGCCGGGGTCAGCGGCCGGGGTTGGGGTCAATGACCGGGATCAGTGGCTGCGGTCGGGCGCCGGGTCGGGGGCCGGGATCGGGGGCGGTGGTCAGTGGCCGGGGTCGGGGGCTGGGGTCAGTGTCCAGGGTCAGGGGCCAGGGGTGGGGGCCGGGGTCAGTGGTCTGGGCCAAGGGCCGGGGTCAGTGGCCGGGGTCGGGGGGCCCGGACGGGATCCAGGGTCAGTGGCCGGGGTCCGGGGCCGGGGTCGGGGGCCAGGGGTCATGGGCCGGGGTCAGTGGCCAGGTTCGGAGGCCGGGGTCAGTGGCAGGGGTCGGGTGCTGGGGCCAGGGGCCAGAGTTAGTGGCCGGGGTCATGGGCAGGGTTCAGTCGTCGGGGCCGGGGGCCGGGGTCAGTAACCGGGGTCGGTGGCAGGGGTCCGTGGCCGTGGTCAGGGGCCGCGGTCAGTCGCCGGAGTCGGGCGTCGGGGTCAGTGGCCGGAGTCGGGGGCCAGGGTCAGCATCCGGGAACATGGGCCGGTGTTGGGGGCCGGGGTCGGGGGCCTGGGTCGTGGCCGGGTTCAGAGGCCGGGGTCACCGGCCGGGGTCGGGGTCAGTGGCCGGGGTCGGGGACCTGGGTCAGTGGCCGGGGTCAGTGGCTGTGGTCGGGGGCCGGGGTCAGCGGCCGGGGTCAGTGGCCGTGGTCGGGGACTGGAGATGGGGGCTGAGTTCAGTGGCCGGGGTCAGTGGCCGGGGTCAAGGGCTGGGGTGAGTGGCCGGGGTGAGTGGCCAGGATCGGGGTCTGGGGTCAGTGGCCGGGGTTGTGAGCCAGAGTCAGGGGCCGGGGTCAGGGGCCGGGGTCAGTGGCCGGGGTCAGTGGCCGGGGTAGGGGGCCGGGGTCGGGGCCCAGGGTCTGTGGCCGGGTTCGGGGGCTGGGGATGGGGGCCGGGGTCGGGGCCCAGGGTCAGTGGTTGAGATCGGAGGCCGGGTTAAGTTGCTGGCATTGGAGGATGAGGTCGGGAGCCGGGGTCAAGGGATGGGATCGGGAACCAGTGGCCGGGGTTGGGTGCCGGGTTCAGTGGCCGGGGTCATGGGCCGGGGTCAGTGGCCGGGGTCAGTGGCCGTTGTCCGGGGGCCGAGGTCGGGGGCCGGGGTCAGTGGCCGGGATCGGGGTCTGGGGTCAGTGGCCGGGGTCAGGGGTCGGGGTCAGTTGCCGGGGTCGAGGGCCGGGATCGGGGGCCGGGGACGGGGAGCAGGGACAGTGGCCGGGGTCAGGGGTCGGGGGTCGGGGGCCGGGGTCAGTGGCCGGGGTTGGGAGCCGGAGTCGGGAGCCGGGGTCGGGGGAGGGGTCGGGGACCAGGGTATGTGGCCGGGGTCAGTGGCCGGGGTCAGTGGCCAGGGTCGGGGGCCAGGTTCAGGGACCAGGGTCGGGGTCCAGGGTCAGTGGCCGGGGTCGGAGGCGGGGGCGAGGGTCGGGGGCCGGGGTCAGGGGCCGGGTTCAGTGGCCAGGGTCAGGGGCCGGGGTCAGTGGTCGGGGTCGGGGGCTGGGGTCAGGAACCGGAGTCAGTGGCCGGGGCTGGGGGCCGCGGTCAGTCACCAGGGTCGGGGCCCGGGGTCAGGGGCCGGGGCCAGAGGCCGGGGTCAGTGGCCGAGGTCAGGGGCCGCAGTCAGTCGCTGGGGTCGGGGTCAGTGGCCAGGGTCGGGGGCCGGGGTCAGTGTCCGGGGACGTGGGCCGCTGTTGGGTGCCGGGGTCGGGGGCCGGGGTCGGGGCCGGATACAGTGGCCGGGGTCAGTGGCCGGGGTCGGGGTCAGTGGCCGGGGTCGGGGTCCTGGGTCAGTGGCCGGTGTCAGTGGCTGGGGTCTGGGGCCGGGGTCAGTGGCCGGGGTCAGCGGCCGGGGTCGGGGTCAATGACTGGGATCAGTGGCTGCGGTCGGGCGCCGGGTCAGGGGCCGGGATCGGGAGCGGTGGTCAGTGGCCGGGGTCGGGGGCTGGGGTCAGTGTCCAGGGTCAGGGGCCAGTGGCCGGGGTTGGGGGCCGGGGTCAGTGGTCTGGGCCAAGGGCCGGGGTCAGTGGCCGGGGTCGGGGGCCCGGATGGGATCCAGGGTCAGTGGCCGGGGTCGGGGGCCGGGGTCCGGGGCCGGGGTCGGGGGCCAGGGGTCAGGGGCCGGGGTCAGTAACCGGGGTCGGGGGCCGGGGTCAGGGACGGGGTCCGTGGCCGTGGTCAGGGGCCGCGGTCAGTCACCGGAGTCGGGGGTCGGGGTCAGCGGCCGGGGTCGGGGGCCAGGTTCAGCGTCCGGGAACGTGGGCCGGTGTTGGGGGCCGGGGTCGGGTACCTGGGTCAGTGGGCGGGGTCAGTGGCTGTGGCCGGGGGCCGGGGTCAGCGGCCGGGGTCAGTGGCCGTGGTCGGGGACTGGAGATGGGGGCTGAGTTCAGTGGCCGGGGTCAGTGGCCGGGGTCAAGGGCTGCGGTCGGGCGCCGGGTCGGGGGTCGGGATCGGGATCGGGGGCGGTGGTCAGTGGCCGGGGTCGGGGGCTGTGGTCAGTGTCAGGGGCCAGGGGTGGGGGCCGGGGTCAGTGGTCTGGGCCAAGGGCCGGGGTCAGTGGCCGGGGTCGGGGGCCCGGACGGGATCCAGGGTCAGTGGCCGGGGTCAGGGACCTGGGTCAGTGGCCGGGGTCCGGGGCTGGGGTCGGGGGCCAGGGGTCAGGGGCCGGGGTCAGTGGCCAGGTTCGGAGGCCGGGGTCAGTGGCAGGGGTCGGGTGCTGGGGCCAGGGGCCAGAGGTAGTGGCCGGGGTCAAGGGCAGGGTTCAGTCGTCGGGGCTGGGGGCCGGGGTCAGTAACCGGGGTTGGGGGCCGGGGTCAGGGGCCGGGGTCCGTGGCCGTGGTCAGGGGCCGCGGTCAGTTGCCGGAGTCGGGGGTCGGGGTCAGTGGCCGGAGTCGGGGGCCAGGGTCAGCGTCCGGGAACGTGGGCCGGTGTTGGGGGCCGGGGTCGGGGGCCCGGGTCGTGGCCGGGTTCAGAGGCCGGGGTCACCGGCCGGGGTCGGGGTCAGTGGCCGGGGTCGGGGACCTGGGTCAGTGGCCGGGGTCAGTGGCTGTGGTCGGGGGCCGGGGTCAGCGGCCGGGGTCAGTGGCCGTGGTCGGGGACTGGAAATGGGGGCTGAGTTCAGTGGCCGGGGTCAGTGGCCGGGGTCAAGGGCTGGGGTGAGTGGCCGGGGTGAGTGGCCGGGATCGGGGTCTGGGGTCAGTGGCCGGGGTTGGGAGCCAGAGTCAGTGGCCGGGGTCAGTGGCCAGGGTCAGTGGCCGGGGTAGGGGGCAGGGGTCAGTGGCCGGGGTCAGTGGCCGGGGTCGGGGGCCGGGGTCAGTGGCCGGGGTTAGTGGCCAGGGTCGGGGGCCGGTGTCAGTGGCTGGGGTCGGGGGCCGGGGTCAGTGGCCGGGGTCGGGGGCCGGGGTCAGTGGTCGTGGTCAGTTGCCGGGGTTGGGAGCCAGAGTCGGGGGCCGGGGATGGGGGCCGGGGTCGGGGGCCGGGGATGGGGGCCGGAGTCGGGGCCCAGGGTCTGTGGCCGGGGTCGGGGCCCAGGGTCAGTGGTTGAGATCGGAGGCCGGGGTAAGTTGCTGGCATTGGGGGATGAGGTCGGGAGCCGGGGTCAAGGGATCGGATCGGGAACCAATGGCCGGGGTTGGGTGCCGGGTTCAGTGGCCGGGGTCATGGGCCGGGGTCAGTGGCCGGGGTCAGTGGCCGTTGTCCGGGGGCCGAGGTCGGGGGCCGGGGTCAGTGGCCGGGATCGGGGTCTGGGGTCAGTGGCCGGGGTCAGTGGCCGGGGTAGGGGGCAGGGGTCAGTGGCCGGGGTCAGTGGCCGGGGTCGGGGGCCGGGGTCAGTGGCCGGGGTTAGTGGCCAGGGTCGGGGGCCGGTGTCAGTGGCTGGGGTCGGGGGCCGGGGTCAGTGGCCGGGGTCGGGGGCCGGGGTCAGTGGTCGTGGTCAGTTGCCGGGGTTGGGAGCCAGAGTCGGGGGCCGGGGATGGGGGCCGGGGTCGGGGGCCGGGGATGGGGGCCGGAGTCGGGGCCCAGGGTCTGTGGCCGGGGTCGGGGGCTGGGGATGGGGGCCGGGGTCGGGGCCCAGGGTCAGTGGTTGAGATCGGAGGCCGGGGTAAGTTGCTGGCATTGGGGGATGAGGTCGGGAGCCGGGGTCAAGGGATGGGATCGGGAACCAGTGGCCGGGGTTGGGTGCCGGGTTCAGTGGCCGTGGTCATGGGCCGGGGTCAGTGGCCGGGGTCAGTGGCCGTTGTCCGGGGGCCGAGGTCGGGGGCCGGGGTCAGTGGCCGGGATCGGGGTCTGGGGTCAGTGGCCGGGGTCAGGGGTCGGGGTCAGTGGTCGGGGTCGAGGGCCGGGATCGGGGGCCGGGGACGGGGAGCAGGGGTCGGGGGCCGGGGTCAGTGGCCGGGGTTGGGAGCCGGAGTCGGGGGCCGGGGTCGGGGGAGGGGTCGGGGACCAGGGTATGTGGCCGGGGTCAGTGGCCGGGGTCGGGGGCGGGGATCAGTGGCCGGGGTCAGTGGCCAGGGTCGGGGGCCAGGGTCAGGGACCAGGGTCGGGGTCCAGGGTCAGTGGCCGGGGTCGGGGGCCGGTGTCGGGGGCCGTGGTCAGGGGCCGGGGTCAGTGGCCAGGGTCAGGGGCCGGGGTCAGTGGTCGGGGTCGGGGGCTGGGGTCAGGGGCCGGAGTCAGTGGCCGGGGCTGGGGGCCGCAGTCAGTCACCAGGGTCGGGGCCCGGGGTCAGGGGCCGGGGCCAGAGGCCGGGGTCAGGGGCCGCAGTCAGTCGCTGGGGTCGGGGTCAGTGGCCAGGGTCGGGGGCCGGGGTCAGCGTCCGGGGACGTGGGCCGCTGTTGGGTGCCGGGGTCGGGGGCCGGGGTCGGGGCTGGATACAGTTGCCGGGGTCAGTGGCCGGGGTCAGTGGCCGGGGTCGGGGTCAGTGGCCGGGTTCGGGGTCCTGGGTCAGTGGCCGGTGTCAGTGGCTGGGGTCTGGGGCCGGGTTCAGTGGTCGGGGTCAATGACTGGGATCAGTGGCTGCGGTCGGGGGCCGGGATCGGGGGCGGTGGTCAGTGGCCGGGGTCGGGGGCTGGGGTCAGTGTCCAGGGTCAGGGGCCAGTGGCCGGTGTTGGGGGCCGGGGTCGGGGGCCGGGGTCCGGGGCCAGGGTCAGCGTCCGGGAACATGGGCCAGTGTTGGGGGCCGGGGTCAGTGGCCAGGGTCGGGGACCTGGGTCAGTGGGCGGGGTCAGTGGCTGTGGTCGGGGGCCGGGGTCAGCGGCCGGGGTCAGTGGCCGTGGTCGGAGACTGGAGATGGGGGCTGAGTTCAGTGGCCGGGGTCAGTGGCCGGGGTCAAGGGCTGGGGTCGGGGTCAATGACCGGGATCAGTGGCTGCGGTCGGGCGCCGGGTCGGGGGCCGGGATCGGGGGCGGTGGTCAGTGGCCGGGGTCGGGGGCTGGGGTCAGTGTCCAGGGTCAGGGGCCAGGGGTGGGGGCTGGGGTCAGTGGTCTGGGCCAAGGGCCGGGGTCAGTGGCCGGGGTCGGGGACCCGGACGGGATCCAGGGTCAGTGGCCGGGGTCCGGGGCCAGGGTCGGGGGCCAGGGGTCAGGGGCCGGGGTCAGTGGCCAGGTTCGGAGGCCGGGGTCAGTGGCAGGGGTCGGGTGCTGAGGCCAGGGGCCAGAGTTAGTGGCCGGGGTCAAGGGCAGGGTTCAGTCGTCGGGGCCGGGGGCCGGGATCAGTAACCGGGGTCGGGGGCCGCGGTCAGTCGCTGGAGTCGGGGGTCGGGGTCAGTGGCCGGAGTCGGGGGCCAGGGTCAGCGTCCGTGAACGTGGGCCGGTGTTGGGGGCCGGGGTCGGAGGCCGGGTTCGTGGCCGGGGTCACCGGCCGGGGTCGGGGTCAGTGGCCGGGGTCGGGGACCTGGGTCAGTGGCCGGGGTCAGTGGCTGTGGTCGGGGGCTGGGGTCAGCGGCCGGGGTCAGTGGAGGTGGTCGGGGACTGGAGATGGGGGCTGAGTTCAGTGGCCGGGGTCAGTGGCCGGGGTCAAGGGCTGGGGTGAGTGGCCGGGGTGAGTGGCCGGGATCGGGGTCTGGGGTCAGTGGCCGGGGTTGGGAGCCAGAATCAGGGGCCGGGGTCAGTGGCCAGGGTTGGGAGTGGGAGTCGGGGGCCGGGGTCAGTGGCCGGTGTCAGTGGCCGGGGTCGTGGGCCGGTGTCAGTGGCCGGGGTCAGTGGCCGGGTTCAGTGACCGGGGTCGGGTTAGTGACCGGGTTCAGTGGCCGGGGTCGGGGTCAGTGGCCGGGGTCGGGGGCCGGGGTCAGTGGTTGAGATCGGGGACCGGGGTAAGTGGCTAGTGTTGGGGGATGAGGCCGGGTGTTGGGGTCAAGCGATGGGGTCGGGGCCATGGTCAGGGGCTGGGGTCGGGGGCCAGGGTCAGGGACCAGGGCCAGTGGCCGGGGTCAGTGGCCGGGGTCGGGGGCCGGGGTCAGTGGCCGGGATCAGTGGCCGGGTTCAGTGGCCGGGATCGGGGTCAGTGGCCGGGAGTCGGGGGCCAGGGTCTGTGGCCGGTGTCAGGGGCCGGGATCAGTGGCTGGGGTCAGTGGCCGGGGCCGGGAGCCAGGATCAGTGGCCGGGGTCGGGCGCCGGGGATGGGGGCCGGGGTCAGGGCCCAGGGTCTGTGGCCGGGGTCGGGGGCTGGGGATGGGGTCCGGGGTCAGGGCCCAGGGTCAATGGTTGAGATCGGAGGCCGGGGTAAGTTGCTGGCATTGGGGGATGAGGTCGGGACCCGGGGTCAAGGGATGGGATCGGGAAGCAGTGTCAGTGGCCGGGGTTGGGGGCCGGGTTCAGTGGCCGGGGTCATGGGCCAGGGTCAGTGGCCGGGGTCAGTGGCCGTTGCCGGGCGGCGGGGCCGGGATCGGGGTCTGGGGTCAGGGGTCGGGGGTCGGGATCGGGGGCCGAGGACGGGGAGCAGGTTCAGTGGCGGGGGTCGGGGGCCGGGGTCAGTGGCCGGGTTTGGGAGCCGGAGTCGGGGGCCGGGGTCGGGGGAGGGGTCGGGGACCAGGGTATGTGGCCGGGGTCAGTGGCCGGGGTCGGGGGCGGGGATCAGTGGCCGGGGTCAGTGGCCAGGGTCGGGGTCCAGGGTCAGTGGCCGGGTTCGGAGGCGGGTGCCAGGGTCGGGGTCCAGAGTCAGTGGCCGGGGTCAGTGGCCCGGGTCAGGGGCCGCGGTCAGTCCCCGGGTTCAGGGGCCGGGGTCAATGGCCAGGGACAGTGGCCGGGGCCAGGGGCCCGAGTCAGTGGCCGGGGTCAGGGGCAGGGGTCAGTGGTCAGGGCAGGGGGCCGGGGTCAGTAGCCAGGGTCGGGGGCGAGGGTCAGTGTCCGGCGTCGGGGGTTGGGGTCAGTGGCCGGGGTTGCGGGCCGGGGTCAGGAGCTGGGGTCAGTGGCTGGGGTCGGGGGTCGGGCTCAGTGGCCGGGGTCTGTGGCCAGGGTCGGGGGTCGGGAGCTGGGGTCAGTGGCCGGGATCGGGGGCCGGTGTCAGGGGCTGGGTTCGGTGGCTGGGGTCAGGGGCCGGGGTCAGTGGCCGGTGTAGGGGGCGGGGGTCAGTGGCCGGGGTCAGTGGCCGGGGTCGGGGGGCGGGGTCAGTGGCCAGGGACAGTGGCCGGGGCCGGGGGCCCGAGTCAGTGGCCGGGGTCAGGGGCAGGGGTCAGTAGCCGGTGTCGGGGGCCAGGGTCAGTGTCCGGGGTCGGGGGTCGGGGTCAGTGGACGGGGTTGGGGGCCGGGGTCAGGAGCTGGGTTCAGTGGCCGGGTTCGGGGGTCGGGGTCAGTGGCCAGGGTCTGTGGCCAGGGTCGGGGGCCGGGGTCCGGGGTCGGGAGCTGGGGTCAGTGGCCGGGATCGGGGGCCCGTGTCAGGGGCTGGGTTCGGTGGCCGGGGTCAGGAGCCAGGGTCAGTGGCTGGGGTAGGGGGCAGGGGTCAGTGGCCGGGGTCGGGGGCCGGGGTTAGTGGCCGGGGTTAGTGGCCGGGGTCGGGGGCCGGGGTCAGTGGCCGGGGTCAGGGGCCGGGGTCAGTTGCCGGGGTCAGTGGCCGGGGTCAGTGGGCGGGGTCTGGGGCTGTGTACGGGGGCCGGGGTCGGGGGCTGGGTTCGGGGGCCGGGATCGGGGGCTGGGGACGGGGGCCTGGATCGGGGGCTGGGGATGGGGGCCGGGGTCGTGGGCCGAGATTGGGGGCCGGGGTCAGTGGTCGTGGTCAGTGGCCGGGGTTGGGAGCCAGAGTCGGGGGCCGGGGATGGGGGCCAGGGTCGGGGGCCGGGGATGGGGGCTGGGGTCGGGGCCCAGGGTCTGTGGCCGGGGTCGGGGGCTGGGGATGGGGGTCGGGGCCCAGGGTCAGTGGTTGAGATCGGAGGCCGGGGTAAGTTGCTGGCATTGGGGGATGAGGTCGGGAGCCGGGGTCAAGGGATGGGATCGGGAACCAGTGGCCGGGGTTGGGGGCCAGGTTCAGTGGCCGGGGTCATGGGCCGGGGTCAGTGGCCGGGGTCAGTGGCCGTTGTCCGGGGGCCGAGGTCGGGGGCCGGGGTCAGTGGCCGGGATCGGGGTCTGGGGTCAGTGGCCGGGGTCAGGGGTCGGGGTCAGTGGCCGGGGACGGGGAGCAGGGTCAGTGGCTTGGGTCAGGGGCCGGGGTCGGGGGTCAGAGTCGGGGGCCGGGGTCGGGGGAGGGGTCAGGGACCAGGGTATGTGGCCAGGGTCAGTGGCCGGGTTCGGGGGCGGGGGTCAGTGGCCGGGATCGGGGGCCAGTGTCAGGGGTCGGTGTTAGTGGCCAGGGTCGGGGGCCGGTGTCAGTGGCCGGTGTTAGTGGCCAGGGTCGGGGGCCGGTGTCAGTGGCTGGGGTCGGGGGCCGGGGTCAGTGGCCGGGGCCGGGGTCAGTGGCCGGGGTCAGTGTTCGGGGTCGGGGTCTGTGTATGGGGGCCGGGGTCGGGGGCTGGGTTCAGTGGCCGGGGTCGGGGGCTGGGGACGGGGGCCGGGGTCGGGGGCTGGGGACGGGGGCCGGGGTCATGGGCCGAGATTGGGGGCCGGGGTCAGTGGTCGTGGTCAGTGGCCGGGATTGGGAGCCAATGTCGGGGGCCGGGGATGGGGGCCGGGGATGGGGGCCGGGGTCGGGGCCCAGGGTCTGTGGCCGGGGTCGGCGGCTGGGAATGGGGGCCGGGGTCGGGGCCCAGGGTCAGTGGTTGAGATCGCAGGCCGGGGTCAGTGGCCGTTGTCCTGGGGCCGAGGTCGGGGGACGGGGTCAGTGGCCGGGGTCGGGGGCTGGGGTCAGTGGCCGGGCTCAGTGGCCGGGGTCGGGGGCCGGGGTCGGGGGCCGGGGTCAGTGGCCGGGGTCAGTGGTCGGGGTCGGGGGGCTCTGTACGGGGGCCGGGGTCGGAAGCCTAAACGGCGCCTAAAAAAAAATCGCGATTCTGGAGCGTTCTGCAGCTCCTTGTCTGCCTGGCGCGGCGCCCAGGGGGGCGGAGCCTACACTCGCGCCGAGTTTGTAAGTGGGAGGGGGCGGGTACTATTTAAATTAGTTTTTTTCCTGCCGTCAACGCTGCGCGTGCGCGTTGGAGCGTTCACGCACGCGCAGTGTGAAAAAAAACATTGGCACTCAGCCATTTTTGTAGTTCTTTGTAGCTGTTTAATTTTGGAACATTTTTTAATAAAAGCACATTGCCATCAGCACATCAGCACTGAGGCTACCCTTCTCACTGTCTCCTTCCCCTCCCTCCCCTCCGCGGCAACAACCCGCTGTCTCCTTCCCCTCCCTCCCCTCCACGGCAACAACCCGCTGTCTCCTTCCCCTCCCTCCCCTCCCTCCGCGGCAACAAGCCGCTGCCTCCTTCCCCTCCCTCCCCTCCCTCCGCGGCAACAACCCGCTGTCTCCTTCCCTTCCCTCCCCTGCGCAGCAACAAGCCGCTGTATCCTTCCTCTCCCTCCCCTGCGCAGCAACAAGCCGCTGTATCCTTCCTCTCCCTCCCCTGCGCAGCAACAAGCCACTGTCTCCTCCCCCTCCCTCCCCTGCGCAGCAACAAGCCGCTGTATCCTTCCCCTCCCTCCCCTCCCTGCGCGGCAACAAACGGCGGTTTCCTTCGAACGATGGCTGAAGCACTTTCACACTGGTAGGAAGATGGTTTATTTAATCTTTTCTTTCCTTATAAATGTTTATTCCGGTTGGATTTATTTGTATAATATTTATATAAGTATAAATAAGGATTTATTGTAGAATTTAATGAGTTCCCTTCCCCCCACCACCTCGTTCTGGACGCCTAATTTGTAACCTGCGCCTGATTTTTTAATGTGTGGAACGGGTTTTTTCAGTTCTACAAAAATCTTCACTTGCTCCATTCTACTTTAGTTTGGAGTACGTTTTCACTGTGGAAACTTTCAAATCAGGCGTCAGTGGCCGGACACGCCCCCTTTTGAAGAAAAAATTCTGTTCTAAAATAGAACTGTTCTACCTGACTAGAACTGCAGAAAAAAAAATGTGGAGAATTGCGATTTCTAAGATAGTCCGTTCTTCACCAGTTGCTCCTAAAAATCAGGCGCAAATCATGTGGAAACTTGGGCCCTTAAGTGTGGCCTAGCCAAGGTTCATTACAAGTTTAACATGACTTCCCTATGGCGGTCAGACGAACGTCACATGACCAGTGAAGCACTTATGCCATTAGGTCAGTGGCGGGGAAAATACGGCCTGCGGGCCATATTCGGCCTGCTGGGTGGGACAGAAGTAGAACGCGAGCCGGAGTTCAAGCTTCGCATTCGTCTATCCACTTTCACTCTTCATGGGTCAGAGACAGACCTGAACTGGAGCCAAGGAATGAACATGGTAATACTTGATTCAAATTAATAATTCGCAAAAGCGATTCTCCCTGAGCCGATCTTAAAAGGATCCGTTCCGTGAGCCTGGTGTCCAATGGCGGATATCCATATCCAGAATGCACTGCTTACTAGAATAAGCCCTATACATTTCGAGTGGAGTCATGGCTGCTCATCTCCACAAATCTTTCAGCGGCGCTGCATCTTTCCTCTCCCGGTGTAGTCGTATCCAAAGTATGATGGCAGAGAGTCCCCATCTGGCACCAATTTGGGACTGCATTAGTCATCTTTGACGTGGGACATGAGGATGACTGAGGTGGGAAATTGATGCTGACACAGGCTGTAAAGAGGGGACAGTTCTATTTCACAGCACTGAGGTACAGAGACCAGAAGATACCACCACATTTTCAACTTTTATCTTTGATCCATTTCTAAGCAGTATCCAATACATGTTCTGCATGTAAAATAGTACCTGACTACTCTCTGAATTTATGTTGATGCGATGTTTATGTAATGTTCCCTCTAATTTTTTCTGCTGTTTAATTTGTGTCTGGCTGGAGGCGATTCCAGCGGCAGGATCTGGGGATTGGCTTACGGTGGGACCCCACGATTGGTGGAACATTGGTGGGCGGCCCCCAACAGCTCACCCAAACTTGGTAAGTGGCCCTCCAGTCCAAATAATTGATTTAGTTAGTCATTTGAAGTGACGGGGATTACATGGCACAACATCTTCATAGGCAGTCCCTCGGATCGAGGAAGACTTGCTTCCACTCTTAACATGAGTTCTTAGGTGGCTGAACAGTCCAATACGAGAAGCACAGACTCTGCCACAAGTGGGAAAGGGTGGGTGGGACAGGTTTGCCGCACACTCTTTCCGTTGCCTGCGCTTGGTTTCTGCATGCTCTCAGCGACGAGACTCGAGGTGCTCAGCGCACTCCCGGATGCACTTCCTCCACTTGGGGCGGTCTTTGGCCAGGGACTCCCAGGTGTCAGTGGGGATGTTGCACTTTTTCAGGGAGGCTTTGAGGGTGTCCTTGTAACGTTTCCTCTGCTCACCTTTGGCTCGTTTGCCGTGAAGGAGTTCCAAGTAGAGCGCTTGCTTTGGGAATCTCGTGTCTGGCATGCGAACTATGTGGCCTGCCCAGCGGAGCTGATCAAGTGTGGTCAGTGCTTCAATGCTGGGGATGTTGGCCTTGTCGAGGACGCTAATGTTGGTGCATCTGTCCTCCCAGGGGATTTGTAGGATCTTGCGGAGATATTGTCGGTGGTATTTCTCCTGCGGCTTGAGGTGTCTACTGTACATGGTCCATGTCTCTGAGCCATACAGGAGGGCAGGTATTACTACAGCCCTGTAGACCATGAGCTTGGTGGCAGTTTTGAGGGCCTGGTCTTCAAACGCTCTTTGCCTCAGGCAGCCGAACATGGCGCAACAGTGCCACTGGGTGGCAAAGAGTAAGAACTACACCAACAAGCTTTTTTTAAAACAAGGGTTTCTGAAAATTAGTGGTGTTTGGATGAAAGGCTAAACAACCAATTGAAAAATTCATGGTATTCAATTTAAACTTCATCGACATCAGGGTACCGGCACAAAGCTTCATGCACTGCGTGCAAAGATCAGGATAGTGCGTGTGGGCAGCGCACAGATTTCCATTCACTTATTTTAATGGGCAGGTGACCATGGGTGCCAATGTGTGACGGGCAGATCCAGGCGGGAATCAGGGAAGGCAAATGGGCGGCAGTGTGAACTCGGCCACCGGGGACCCACAGTCAGGTACGTTGGTCGGATGGGAGGGCGGGGTTGAGGTGGAAGCCTGGGGCAAGGAAGGCCAAATCATAAAATCATAGAAATTTACAGCACGGAAGGAGGCCATTTTGGCCCATCGTGTCCGTGCCGGCCAACAAGAGGCTATCCAGCCTAATCCCACTTTCCAGCTCTAGGTTCGTAGCTCTGTAGGTTACGGCACTTTAAGTGCACATCAAGCACTTTTTAAATGTGGTGAGGGTTTCTGCCTCTACCACCCATTCAGGCAGTGAGTTCCAGACCCCCACCACCCTCTGGGTGAAGAAATGTCTCCTCATCTCCCCGCTAAACCTGCCCCCCAATTACTTTAAATCTATGCCCCCGGGTTATTGACCCCTCTGCTAAGGGAAACAGGTTCTTCCTATCCACTCTATCGAGGCCCCTCATAATTTTATACACCTCAATTAAATCTCCCCTCAGCCTCCTCTATTCTAAGGAAAACAACCTCAGCCCATTCAATCTAAGATTACCTTATAGGAGAAAAAAAGACTTGCATTTATATAGCGCCTTTCACATCCTCAGGACGTACCAAAGTGCTTTACAGCCATTGAAGTACTTCTTGAAGTGTAGCCACTGTTGTAATGTGGGAAACGCAGTGGCCAATTTGCGCACAGCAAGCTCCCATGAACAACAATGTGACAATGATCAGATAATCTATTCTTAATGATGTTGAGTGAGGGATAAATATTGGCCCAGGTCACCGGGGAGAATTCCCCTGTCTTCTTCAAAATAGTGCAGTGGGATTTTTTTTACGCCTACCCGAGAGAGCAGACGGGGGGCCTCGGTTTAACGTCTCATTCGAAAGACGGCACCTCCAACAGTGCAGCGCTCCCTCAGCACTGCACTGGGACTATCAGCCTAGATTATGGGTTTAAGTCCCTCGAGTGGGACACAACCTTGTGACTCAGGCGAGGCCGCGATCCACTGAACCTACGGAAAAACAAATTGGGGACGACCGATTCGCTGCTGCCCGAGACCGATTTACACCCTGCCAGATTCTTGTCACTGACGGGACTTCGAGAAAGACGACTGGGAATCGTTAGGTTGCCAGCAGCTTGCGGCAGCCATCTTTGTTGTCCAGGTAGAGTTGGCCATGTCAAAGGAATGCTAAGAGGAACAATTATGTTCAGCCAGACCCTTTTACAGGCACGGAGCCATATTTATTTTTAACAGCGACATACCTCAAGCAGTTTAGCTGTCTTCAAGATGAAACTTAACAATTATCTTGAGGCGAACATATATTATCGGTTACAGTTTTGGTAAGAAAAGTAAGGAGGATGCACATTACTTAGAAAAATTGCATCTAAATGCGGTAGAGGAGAAAAGGGATCTGGGAGTACAAATAGACAATTCACTCAAAGTTGTGACGCAGGCCAATAAGGCCATAACAAAAGCAAACCAAGCACTAGGGTCTATTTCTAGAGGCATAGAATTGAAAAGTAGGGAATTTATGCTCAACTTGTATCGAACTTGTTTAGATCACACTTAGTTCACAGTTCTGGTCACCATATTATAAAGAGGATACAGAGGCATTGGAGAGGGTGCAGAGAAGATTTACATGGGTGATACCAGTAATGCTAGAGTATGCCTATCAGGAAAGGATAAACAGGCTGGGTCTCTTTTCTTTTGAAAAGTAAAGGCTGCAGGGTGACGCAATAGAGGTCTTTAAAATGATGAAGAGTTTTGACAGAGTCGAAACAGAATTTTCCTATTTGTGGGGAAGAGCATAACTAAATATTGCTAGTCAATATTGATAGATAAGATAGTCACCAAGAAATCCAATAGGGAATTCAGAAGAAACTTCTTTGCTCAGGGAGTGGTGAGAATGTGGAACTCACGACCACAGGGAATGGTTGAAGCGGATAGTATGGATGTGGTTAAGGGGAGGCCAGTCAAGCATCTGAGGGAGAAGGGAATAGAGGGTTATGCTGATAGTTTTAGATGAGGAAAGGCGGGAGGAGGCTCAAGTGGAGCCTGGACTGGTTGGGCCGAATGGTCTCTTTCTGTGCTGTAACCGCTATGTAATTTTAACCGAGGTGTTAGCCTGCCGTTATTAAAATAACGGACGGAAAGGCATCACGTGTTCGGGTTGCCAACCCAATATGAGCATAACGATATAGAACTTGTATATAGAGGGTAATGCTGAGAGATTTAGATGAGGAAAGACAGGAGGCGGCTCGAGTGGAACATAAATGGCGGCATGGACTGGCTGGGCCAAATGGTCTGTGTCTGTGCCGTATATTCTCTCTAATCCTATGTAATTGCTGAGCAGCAGAAAGGCAGCTTTATAAGAGTAGATTTTCCTGACCGGAGGCCCCGTGAGTACTTGACTGATGCTGCGTGTCAGAGGTGTGATGTGCCTTTGAGGACACACGATTCCCCACATCTATCCTCTGCCCACTGCCCCGAGCCCCCTCCCCCCATTTACATAGAAAAAAGGAAACAAAGACTTGGATTTATATAGCGCCTTTCACGACCAACGGACGTCTCAAAGCGCTTCACAGCCAATAAAGTACTTTTTTTGGAGTGTAGTCACTGTTGTAATGTGGGAAACGCGGCAGCCAACTTGTGCACAGCAAGCTCCCACAAACATCAATATGATAATGACCAGATAATCTTGCTTTTTTTTTGTTATGTTGATTGAGGGGTAAATATTTGGCCCCAGGATACTGGGGATAACTCCCCTGCTCTTCTTCGAAATAGTGCCGAGGGATCTTTTACGTCCACCTGAGAGAGCAGACGGGGCCCTCGGTTTAACGTCTCATCCGGCCTGCCTGCACCCCAGGCATGGTCCTTCCCGTCGGGCTGAGGCCTAACTATTGGGGAGGGAGTTGCGGGGCCTGGGCCCCCACCCTCAAGTTCCACTGGCTGCTGCTGTGGGGAAGTAGCAGGAGGCCCTCTGGGGGCCGTTACATCCTGCATCACCTTTACCCTCGCACCTTCCCCCGTAGGACTGGGCAGACCCTCCAGGCTGTGGAGGGCCAAGGAGCCAGGCCCTTGCACCAGTGTTTGGTAAGGAGCCCTCCCACTGGGTCATCCGATGAACCTAGCGCCTTGAAAGTGAGACCAGGGGCCTTCTCACCTCACTTGGAGAATTATGGCTGTGAGGAAAGATTGGATAGGTTGGGTCTGTTTTCTTTGGAACAGAGGAGGCTGAGGGGAGACCTGATTGAGCTGTATGAAATTATGAGGGGCCTGGATAGAGTGGAAGGGAAGGACCTGTTTCCCTTGGCAGAGGGGCCAACAACCAGGGGGCATCGGTTTAAAGTAATTGGGGGGAGGTATAGAGGGGATCTGAGGGGAAATGTTTTCACCCTCAAGTGGTGGGGGTCTGGAACTCACTGCCTGAACGGGTGGTAGAGACAGAAACCCTCACCACATTTAAAAAGTACTTGGATGTGCACTTAAAGTGCCGTAACCTACAGGGCTACGGACCAAAAGCTGGAAAGTGGGATTAGGCTGGATAGCTCCTTGTCGACCAGTGCGGACACGATGGGCTGAAATGGCCTCCTTCCGTGCTGTAAATTTCTACGATTCTATGATTTAAATACTCCAAGTGCGGCCCACTCCTAGCCAGTGGCAACTTCCCCCAGGAGATCCCAGAGTCGTGCATTGGGGGCAGAGACGCAAGACTTCCCTGTGGTCTTTTCGCCCATGTGTGTGTCCGTTTCTAAATTAGCGTACATTTTTAAACCAAGACGAGAGTTTTGTAACTGTGGATTTGTACCGCAGTGGTCTAGTCCCAGTCCTGTACATCCAAATGGTATGATTTCAAGTGGGTGCTGCATGATAGCACAGTGGTTATGGACTAGTAAGCCAGGGTGCTTGGACTAACTATCTGAGGACATGAGTTCTAATCCCACCACAGCCAGTTTGTGAAGTTAAATTCAGTTAATTAAATAAATCCCAAATGAAACGCTAGTGCCATTAATGATTAGCACGAAAGCTGTTGAGTTTTTGTTTAAAGAAACCATCCAGTTCACTGATGCCCCTTAGATGGCAGAAATCTACCGCCCTTACCCGGTCTGGCCTATATGTGAATCCAGACCCACAGCAATGCGGTTGACTGTTACCTTCACTCCGAAATGGCCTAGCGAGCCACTCAGTTGTTACCACCGCTTTCTCAGGGGCAATTAAGGAGGGGCAATTGATGCCAGAGACACCCACATCCTGTGAACAAATGAAGGCAGAAGCCTGGTACAGACATGAATCTGATGAGCAAACCTTTGAGCTTGCCTCAGTTGAGAAGAACCTCAGTTCACTTGCTGAAGGCGAGTGCCAGCTTGAATCTATCTGCTCGTATTTTGGATGAACTTTCAAGCTCAAGGTTCAGAAGGGGAGACCGAATAGAGGTGCTTAAAAAAAAATGGCGAGCTGCTGGAGAGCAAGTAGAGAGAAATTCTTTCCTCTGGCAAGTGCGTCGGGAACCAGGGCTGATAGGTTTAAAAGAATTGCCGAAAGAAATGTAGGGAAAATGAGGAGAATGTCTTCACACACAGAGCTGTAATGGTCTGGAACGCACTACCTGACAGGGTGGTGGAATCAGATTCCATCGGAACAGACAAAAGGTACGTGGAGCTGTGTAATTTGCAGGATTGTGGGGGAAAAGCTGGGGCGTGGGACTAAATTGCACTGCTCTGTCAAAGGGCCAGCGCCGGTACAATGGGCTGAATGGCTTCCCTCTGTGCTGTAAGAGTCTATTTGTACCGCAGTGGTCTAGTCCCAGTCCTGTACATCCAAATGGTATGATTTCAAGTGGGTGCTGCATGATAGCACAGTGGTTATGGACTAGTAAGCCAGGGTGCTTGGACTAACTATCTGAGGACATGAGTTCTAATCCCACCACAGCCAGTTTGTGAAGTTAAATTCAGTTAATTAAATTTGTTTGCTTAGGGCCAGCCGTTAGTGCCCGAGAAGGGCGCTCACGGGCCGCTGAGCTCTTACCGACCGAGTGCCCCGCTGGCAGCACCTCCCACGACCTTCAGCGGAGGTTTAGCGGCGGCGCTGAGAGTTAGCGCCGCGCCCTCGGCACCTCCCACTCGGCGACGTCGGGTGAGTGCGCAATGCGCCCCCGCGGTCGCGGAATTGAACGGTTCCGCCTGTCGTAGCGCCCGGCTAATTCCCACAGGGCGGTTAAAATGGAATGTATTTGTACTCATGTACCACTCTTAGTTGTTCAACACTGTGGCTCACCTCCCTTGCATTTCACTTGCAGTTTTCGGGTGATCCAGCCAACATCCCCTTTAGGCCGCTGGGATTCCGGTTTCCTCGCGACAGAACTTCAGCAGCGCTCCCGTGATCGCGCCCCAGGATTCAGGATTAGCGCCCGAAGAGAAGTGCGTTACGTCTCGCTTGGGACTCCACTGTCCTCTTGGGGGCGCTACAAACCAATATCCCGGTTGGAGGTGGTAAACATCGCCCGGCGCTAAAGTTAGCGACCAGACGGTGTCACCGCCTCAAACCTGGCTATTAAGAATTTTCAGGCCCATGATCCATACGAGGGACATCAAAGCGCTGCACAATCGACGTATTTTACCATTTTCGGCACCATGTGTCAGCATTAAGCACAGCTAAAGCAGGTGTAGCATTGGCTAGATGAGACTACGAAACACCCATTACTGCCCCAATGGTATCCTTTGACCCAGTCTCGGCAGACCACTCCTCAGTGGCCCAGTGCTACATGTCCATTTCCCACACCTCCATCTTTGTGGCCTCTTGAGTGAAGGTTCCAACTGCTGCCAGGTTACAGGACAAATCCAAAATACAATATACATAGATGACCTGGAAGAGGGGACAGAGTGTAGTGTAACAAAATTTGCAGATGACACAAAGATTTGTGGGAAAGCGGGTTGTGTAGAGGAGACAGAGAGGCTGCAAAGAGATTTAGATAGGTTAAGCGAATGGGCTAAGGCTTGGCAGATGGAATACAATGTCGGAAAATGTGAGGTCATCCACATTGGGAAAAAAAACAGTAAAAGGGAATATTATTTGAATGGGGAGAAATTACAACATGCTGCGGTGCAGAGGGACCTGGAGGTCCTTGTGCATGAATCCCAAAAAGTTAGTTTGCAGGTGCAGCAGGTAATCAGGAAGGCGAATGGAATGTTGGCCTTCATTGCGAGAGGGATGGAGTACAAAAGCAGGGAGGTCCTGCTGCAACTGTACAGGGTATTGGTGAGGCCGCACCTGGAGTACTGCGTGCAGTTTTGGTCACCTTACTTAAGGAAGGATATACTGGCTTTGGAGGGGGTACAGAGACGATTCACTAGGCTGATTCCGGAGATGAGGGGGTTATCTTATGATGATAGATTGAGTAGACTGGGTCTTTACTCATTGGAGTTCAGAAGGATGAGCGATCTTATAGAAACATTTAAAATAATGAAAGGGATAGACAAGATAGAGGCAGAGAGGTTGTTTCCACTGGTCGGGGAGACTAGAACTAGGGGGCACAGACTCAAAATACGGGGGACCCAATTTAAAACCGAGTTAAGAAGGAATTTCTTCTCCCAGAGGGTTGTGAATCTGTGGAATTCTCTGCCCAAGGAAGCAGTTGAGGCTAGCTCATTGAATGTGTTCAAGTCACAGATAGATAGATTTTTAACCAATAAGGAAATTAAGGGTCACGGGGAGCGGGCGGGTCAGTGGAGCTGAGTCCACGGCCAGATCAGCCATGATCTTATTGAATGGTGGAGCAGGCTCGAGGGGCTAGATGGCCTACTCATGTTCCTAATTTTTTTTTTTTATTGTTTTTAAAACCCGCCAAGAATTGGTTGCAATTAGCAAAACCAATTAAGTTCAATATCCTAACAGCCACAGTGTGGACATAGGCTCAAATTTAAAATCCCAACGATAAAATGAGAATGCTCCTTCACACAGCACGACTCAAGCCCTCCTCACTGCGAGCTCTGAGGTGCGATGACTGCGTAGACGGTGTTTGAAGACGGCTCCTCACGGATTTCTCTGCCTTCCGCTTCCTGGATCTGGATTGCTGCATACTGTATTTCCTCTTCCTTGTCCTCCCCAGCCTGTGACAGGCAACACATTTGGTTAGAAATACGTGGCTGTCAATTATTAGTAATGTCACAGACAGAGCAGGAAATGTCCTCTGGTTGCCATGTGCTTGTGATGTCACAGACAGAGCAGGAAATTCCTCTGGTTGCCATGTGCCTGTGATGTCACAGACAGAGCAGGAAATGTCCTCTGGTTGCCGTGTGCCTGTGATGTCACAGACAGACCAGGGCATTTCCTCTGGTTGCCATGTGCCTGTGATGTCACAGACAGAGCAGGAAATGTCCTCTGGTTGCCGTGTGCCTGTGATGTCACAGACAGACCAGGGCATTTCCTCTGGTTGCCATGTGCTTGTGATGTCACAGACAGAGCAGGGAATGTCCTCTGGTTGCCGTGTGCCTGTGATGTCACAGACATAGCAGAAGATTTCCATTAAGCATAGAAACATAGAAAATAGGTGCAGGAGCAGGCCATTCAGCCCTTCTAGCCTGCACCGCCATTCAATGAGTTCATGGCTGAACATGAAACTTCAGTACCCACTTCCTGCTTTCACGCCATAACCCTTGATCCCCCGAGTAGTAAGGACTTCATCTAACTCCCTTTTGAATATATTTAGTGAATTGGCCTCAACTACTTCCTGTGGTAGAGAATTCCACAGGTTCACCACTCTCTGGGTGAAGAAGTTTCTCCTTATCTCGGTCCTAAATGGCTTACCCCTTATCCTTAGACTGTGACCCCTGGTTCTGGACTTCCCCAACATTGGGAACATTCTTCCTGCATCTAACCTGTCTAAACCCGTCAGAATTTTAAACGTTTCTATGAGGTCCCCTCTCAGTCTTCTGAACTCCAGTGAATACAAGCCCAGTTGATCCAGTCTTTCTTGATAGGTCAGTCCCACCATCCCGGGAATCAGTCTGGTGAATCTTCGCTGCACTCCCTCAATAGCAAGAATGTCCTTCCTCAAGTTAGGAGACCAAAACTGTACACAATACTCCAGGTGTGGCCTCACCAAGGCCCTGTACAACTGTAGCAACACCTCCCTGCCCCTGTACTCAAATCCCCTCGCTATGAAGGCCAACATGCCATTTGCTTTCTTAACCGCCTGCTGTACCTGCATGCCAACCTTCAATGACTGATGTACCATGACACCCAGGTCTCGTTGCACCTTCCCTTTTCCTAATCTGTCACCATTCAGATAATAATCTGTCTCTCTGTTTTTACCACCAAAGTGGATAACCTCACATTTATCCACATTATACTTCATTGGATGTTATAACATGAGGGCGTCGAGGAGATTCACCTGAACGGTAGCAGGAATGAGGAACTGTTCACCTGAGAGCCAAGCAGGTTAAGGGGAGAATTAATAGAGATGTTCAAAATTATTAAGGCTTTTGACAGAGTAAGTAGAGAGAAACTGTTTGTACTGGCAGGAGGGTCGATAACCAGAGGACATAGATTGAAGATAATTGACAAAATAACTTGGAACTGAAAAGGAAAAATTTGCAGGGTTATGGTGAAAGAAGAGGGTGGGGGTTGGGACTAATTGGATAGCTCAGTCAAAAAGCCAGCACAGGCACGATGGGCTGAATGGCCTCCTTCTGTGCTGTAAGATTCTATGGTATGGGCCTGATTTCCTCCTCACTGATTCTACTGAAACTGTAATCACGTTCTTTTTGAATGTTTTTACAATTTCACTGGAAATCACGTGCAGGAAATCTCCCTGCAATGTTCGTAACATTGCTGACATGAGTAATAACTTGCAGGCATCTCCCTTCTACCTAACGTACATATTTTGATCTAATAGGAACACAGGAACAGGAGGAGACCATTTAGCCCGTCGAGCCTGTTCCGCCATTGAATGAGATCTTGGCTGATCTGCGACTTAACTCCATTTACTCGCCTTTGACCCAGATCCCTTAACACCTTTGGTTAACAAAAATCTATCAATCTCAGATTTAAAATTAACAATTGACCCAACATCAATTGCTGTTGGCAGTAGAAAATTTCAAACTTCAGCCTCCCTTTGTGTGTAGAAGTGTTTCCTAATTTCACTCCTGAAAGGCCTGGCTCTAAGTTTTAGACTCTGCCCCCCTAGGCTCCCCAACCAGCGGAAATAGTTTCTCTCTATCTAACCCCTCAGTTCCCCTTAATATCCTGAAAACTTCGATCAGAAGAATATAAGAAATAGGAGCAAGAGTTGACCATACGGCCCCTCGAGTCTGCTCCGCCACTTAATAAGATCAAGGCTGATCTGATCTTTGGCTCAGCTCCACTTCTCTGCCCTCACCCCTTAACCTACCAAATTCCAGGGAATACAATCCTAGTTTGTATAATCTCTCTTTGAAATTTACCCTTGGAGTCTGGGTATCATCCTGGTAAACCTACAGTGCTCTCCCTCCTAGGCCAATATATCCTTCCACATATGCTCATAGTACTCCAGGTGTGGGCTAACCAGGGCAGTGTATAGCTGTGGCATAACTTCTTCCCCCACCACCCACCCCCCACCTACCCCCGCACCCCCACCCCCACCCCCGCCTACGTGTATTCTAATTCCTCTAGATATAAAGGCCAGCATTCCACTAGCCATTTTGATTATTTTCTGCACCTGCTCATGACAATTTAATGCTTATAATTTAAAGGTTTTTATTCTGTTCCTCTAGCTGGGATGAATGGAAAATTCACAGGGTGTGCAATATTCTAGTCTGGTTTTCCTCTACGTGCTACACTCAGGTGACCTGCTTTGTCCAGGGGCAAGAACAAAACACCGAAACATTATATTCAACATCTAAAACAAGTATACTGACCAGATTTTTGAATGATAAGGGAGTCAAGAGTTATGAGGGGTGATCTTATAGAAACATTTAAAATAATGAAAGGGATGGACAAGATAGAGGCAGAGAGGTTGTTTCCACTGGTCGGGGAGACTAGAACTAGGGGGCACAGCCTCAAAATACGGGGGAACCACTTTAAAACCGAGTTGAGAGTCCCAGAGGGTTGTGAATCTGTGGAATTCTCTGCCCAAGGAAGCAGTTGAGGCTAGCTCATTGAATGTATTCAAATCACAGATAGATAGATTTTTAACCAATAAGGGAATTAAGGGTTACGGGGAGCGGGCGGGTAAGTGGAGCTGAGTCCACGACCAGATCAGCTATGATCTTGTTGAATGGCGGAGCAGGCTCGAGGGGCGAGATGGCCTACTCCTGTTCCTAATTCTTATGTTCTTATGTTCTTATGAGGAGCAGGCAGGGAAGTGGAGTTGAGGCCGAGATGAGATCAGCCATGATCTTCTTAAATGGCAGAGCATGCTCGAGGGGCCAAATGGCCAACTCCTGCTCCTATTTCTTATGTTCTAAGAAGTTGGTCGAGACCCTTTCAAGATCTGGTCTGGGACCTGGTGGCAGGTGTTAATGTTACATTCTGAGGTGTAGAGGGTACAGAAATAATGACTGCCCAATTGACCTTTGATAACTTGTACCCTTTAGTCAATGTTGTAATGTGGGAATCGCGATAGCCAACTTGCGCACAGCAAAGTCCCAGAAACAACAATGCGTTACGTGACCATATCATCTGTACTTAAGTGTTGGTTGAGTGATTAATATTGGCCGGGCACTGAGGAGAACTCCACTGCTCCTGTTCGAAATAGTAGCTGTGGGATCTTTTAAGACCACCTGAAAGGGCAGACGGGTTTAACGTCTCAACAACAACATTTATTTATATAGCGCCTTTAACATGGTAAAACGTCCCAAAGCGCTTCACAGCAGTGTTACAGACAAAACAGATAAATTTGACACCGAGCCACAAAAGAAGAAATGAAGGCAGATGACCGAAAGTCTCATCCGAGAGACTGCACCTCTGACAGTGCTGCATTCCCTCAGTACTGCACTGGAGTGTGAGCTAGTGGGACTTGCACCCACAACCGAGATCTCTGTGCTCTTCCAATTCTGGCCTCTTGAGCATTCCCCATTTTAATCGCTCCACCATCGGCAGCCTTCAGTTGCCTGGGCCCTAAGCTCTGGAACTCCCTCCCTGAACCTCTCCACCTTTCCACCTCTCTTTAAGTCGCTCCTTAAAAACTACCTCTGTGACCAAGCTTTTGGGCCATCTGCCTTAATTTCTCCTTATGTGGCTCGGTGTCAAATTTCGTTTGACAACACGTCTGTGAAGCGTCTTGGAACATTTCACTACGTTAAAGATATATAAATGCACGTGGTTGGTGTTGTTGTTGTTCTAACTCTGAGGAGAGAGTGCTACCCACTGAGCTAATATAATGTCGTGGCATTCAGCGTTCTTCTGCGACTATCACCAAGAGGATTTGCTGACCTGAAATCTTCTATATTTAAGCCTCACATCAAATTGAATTTCTGCATTTCAAAGATGAGATGAATTACTGCAAGGTAATCAACTTACTGTCTAAAATACCTTAAAATCTACCTGAGTGGCAACAGGCTTGAGCTCCATGTTCTTGGGACTTACACCTGCGAAAAATAAATAGAATACATTTTACTATAATTGACATCTATAACAGAAATAAGGAAAGAAATTGGCTGCCGCGTTTCCAACATTGTAACAGTGACTACAAACACTTCATTGGCTGTAAAGCGTTTTGGGATGTCCTGAGATCGTGAAAGGTGCTTTCGATATGAAGGAACAACACACAGCAAGCTCAGCAGATATGAAGGACTCAGTGGGCAGCACTCTCACCTCGAAGTCCAGAAGGTTGTGGGTTCTCATCCCAGTCCAGCGCAAAATCCAGGCTGACACTCCCAGTGCAGTGCCGGCTTTCGGATGAGACGTTAAACCGAGGCCCCGATTGTCCTCTCGGTGTTAAGTCCTAACTCTAATGTACTGACTTACATGAGACACATCGCCATGAGCACCGACCCCGTATCTCCCCGTGCCGATCCGTTTGCGTGCCGCAGAGGAAATGATCCCATGGGAGCAAGGTTGGCACAGGGCGGTACCACTGAGTGCTTTGCGGGATGCATAGCTGTGGTGACTGGGGCGCCTTGGCTGTCCTGAACGGGGAGGGCTTTGCGTCACGGAAGCCATCTTGTATTTTTGTCGGCTGACTTTGCGGTCGGCACGACAATGGCTGCTGGATCGGCAGGGCCACCGGCACCCTCTCTTGGGCGAAACCCTCCCTGGCGGCCCAGTCGGCCCCAAGGAAGAAGTTGCAGAGTTCGCAGCGGCCCTCCCCTTTAAGAGAAAGGGAGGTACATTGTGATGCTTCAGAGCACCTCAGACGCCGCCCGGATGTTTGTTCATGCAACAAGCTCCCAATTCTGGGACAAATTGGTTCCGCATTCGCCGGGCGCCAAATTTTTATTTAATTCGAATTGTGCGCCCCACGGGGCAATTTTGCCCTGGCGGGGTCCAGTGACACCAAGCCAGTTGCTTGACAGTGGAAGGGGAGAGCGAGGGGCGGTGAGGAGTTCTACAGTTGGGAGGTCACGGAAAAGAATGTGGGCCCATGGTACCATTTGAAAATAAGACGAGGCAAGGCATTATAATAAAATGCAGCAAGACAACATAACAATCTTACTTGGTTTGTTTCTGCTGATGCAAAATATCGCCACCGCGACTCCAGCCAAGAAAAGAATGGCCAAAACCACGCCAACAATGATCGCTGAAAGACATGGTACAAAGTTAATAGGATTTCTGCACCGAGAAATTAATACAAACACATACTCCGGCGACTGTTAGTTTGCTTGGAGTGTGATCTGCAAACATGGACCTTCATGATGGTCTCTAAAATTAGGCCATATTTGGGTTAATTGCGAGGTATTTGATATAGATGTATTCTAACACATAACATAAATGGCACCACAATGAAGCCGAAAGATTGCTGCATCTTAACATGTTGGACATTTGTCTACATAGAAATGACCTTTCAACCCCTCGAGCCTGTTCCACCATTCTATTCACGCCAGATCTGTATCTTAACTCGATTTACCCGTCTTGGTTCCACACCTCTTAACACCCCTGGCCAACAAAACTTTTTCAATCTCAGTTTTGACATTTTTAATTGCGCACCCCAGCCTCAACAGCTTTTAGCGGGAGGAGAGTTCCAGATGTCCACTACCCTTTGTGTGAAGGAGTGCTTCCTGACATCACCCCTGAGCAGCCTGGCTCTAATTTTAGAAACATAGAAATTAGGTGCAGGAATAGGCCATTCGGCCCTTCGAGCCTGCGCCGCCATTCAATAAGATCATGGCTGATCATTCACCTCAGTACCCCTTTCCCGCTTTCTCTTCATACCCCTTGATCCCTTTAGCTGTAAGGGCCACATCTAACTCCCTCTTGAATATATCCAATGAACTGGCATCAACAACTCTCTGCGGCAGGGAATTCCACAGGTTAACAACTCTCTGAGTGAAGAAGTTTCTCCTCATCTCAGTCCTAAACGGCCTACCCCTTATCCTAAGACTCTGTCCCCTGGTTCTGGACTTCCCCAACATCGGGAACATTCTTCCCTCATCTAGCCTGCCCAGCCCAGTCAGAATCTTATATGTTTCTATGAGATTCCCTCTCTTCCTTCTAAACTCTAATGTATAAAGGCCCAGTTGATCCAGTCTCTCCTCATATGTCAGTCCAGCCATCCCTGGAATCAGTCTGGTGAACCTTCGCTGCACTCCCTCAATAGCAAGAATGTCCTTCCTCACGGTGGGGCCTCACCAAGGCCCTGTACAACTGTCCCCTTGTTGTGGATTCTCTATCTACCTATCAACTCATTTAATCATCATAAACACCATGTTTAGATCATCCCTTAATCTTCTATACTCGAGGGACTACAAGCCAGGTCTACGCAACAGAGGAACACGTTGCAATGAGTAATTGCACGTGAAGCACTGTGAGACATTTAATAAGCGTTGCCAAGGATACTAGAGTTTCCCATACCCTGTTTTATGGACTTTCTTGCCACTCCCTGTTAAAATACACAGATGTTGTTACAATTACTAGGTGTTTTCTGTCAACGTGACCAGTGCTTTTCACTGTATCAGAGAATCTTAGACTGTTACAGCACAGAAGGAGGCCATTCGGCCCATCATGCCTGTGCTGTCCAATTAACTGCACTGCCCCTCTCTTCCCCCACAGCTTTGTTATTTTCTTCCCTTCGAGTATTTTTCAATTCACTTTTGAATGTTGCTATTGAATCTGCTTCCACCAGTATATCAAGGCGTGTATTCCAGCCCACAACTCGCTGTGCGAAAAAATGTTTCCTCATGTCACCTCTGGTTCTGATGCCAATCACCTTAAATCTGTGTCCCCTGGTTACCGACCCTTCTGACACTGCAATTTCTCCTTATTTACTCTATCAACACCATTCTACGGGCCCGAACTCGGTGGCCTTACCGGCCACTACCGCCCAATGCCACCGAGTTTTTTCGGCGCTCTCCCCACGGTACCGGTTTCCACCTGGCCTCCCGCCAGCGGGAGGGGAATACCGCGGGGAACCGCCCGCTGACGGCCGCTGGCGCGCAAGGCACTTAAGTGACCTCCTGCCCGCCGAGCTGGCAGATTCCTCTGGGCGGGAGTCGACGGCAGCAGGGGACAGGTCTAACCCCGACGGTAAGTGTGAAGACCTGCAAAGAAAGGTTAACGAACCTCTTTTCATTTTATTTTCCAGCGATTTATCCGTATGGGGTCCCCTGAATAGCCCAGTTCTAATTTTAAGGTCATGACCCCTTGTTCTGGGTTGCCCCCACCAGAGGTAATCGTTTCTCTCTCTCTAAACTATCAAATCCTGTAATCAATTTAAACGCTTCAATTAGATCACCCCTTAATCTTCTGTACCCGAGGGAATACAAGCCATGTCTATGTAACAGAGGAGCCCCTTGAAGTGATTAATTGCACGTCAAGCACATTGAGACATTTAACAAGCCTTGCCAAGGATACTAGAGTTTTCCATACCTGATATACGGACTTCCTTGTCACTCCCTGTTAAAATACACAGAGGGTGTTACAATTACTAGGTGTTTTCTGTCACTGTGACCAGTGCCTTTCATTGTATCAGAGAATCATAGAATGATACAGCACAGAAGGAGGGCAGTCGGCCCATCATGCCTGTGCCTGCTCTTTAGTAGAGCTATCTAATTAAACTGCACTCACTGCTCTTTCCCCATTGTCCTGTAAATTCTTTCCTTCAAGTATTTATCCATTTCTCTTTGGTATGTTACTATTGGAGCTGCTACCACCGCCCTTGCAGGCAGTGTGTTCCAGATCACAACAGCTCGCTGTGGAAAAAAATGTTTTGTCATGTCACCTCTGGTTCTTGTGCCAATCACCTTAAAGCTGTGTCCTCTGGTTACCGACCCTTCTGCCATTGGAATCAGTTTCTCCTTATTTACTCTATGCAAACCATTCACGATTTTGAACACCTCTATCAAATCTTCTCTTCACCTTCTCTGCTCTAAGGAGAACAACCCCAGTTTCTCCAGTCTCCCCACATAACTCAAGTCCCTCATCCCTGGTACCATTCACGTAAATTTCTTCTGCACCTTCTTCAAGGCCTTGACATCCTTCCTAAAGTGTTGTGCCCAGAATTGAACACAATACTCCAGCTGAGGCCGAACCTGTGTTTTATAAAGGTTTAGTATAACCTCCTTGCTTTTATACTCTATTCCTCTATTAATAAAGCCAAGGCTGCCAAATGCTTCCTTTAACAGACTTCTCAACTTGTCCTGTCACCTTCAAAGGTTTTGGAAACGTAGAAACATAGAAATTTACAGTGCAGAAGGAGGCCATTTCGGCCCATCATGTCCACACCAGCCGACAAAGAGTCGCACGGCCCTTGGTCAGCAGCCCTAAAGGTTACATGTAAACCTATCAACAATGACGGAAAGGCAAAGAGCACCCAGCCCAACCAATCCGCCTCACACAACTGCGACACACCTTATACTGAAACATTCTACACTGCACCCCAACCGGAGCCATGTGATCTCCTGGGAGAGGCAAAAACCAGATAAAAACCCAGGCCTATTTCGGGAGAAAAAATCTGGGAAAATTCCTCTCCGATCCATCCAGGCAATCGAAACTAGTCCAGGAGATCACCCTGGCCGTATTCGATTCCCTGCAGTACTTACCATTGTATCTGCGCCATCCAGCAAAAGGTCATCCAGTCTAATCCCAATTACCAACTTTAAGTGCCCATCCAACCATCTCTTAAAAGTGGTGAGGGTTTCTGCATCCACCACTCTTCCAGGCAGCGAGTTCCAGTTTGTGTACATACCCCCAGCTCTCTTTGCTCCTGCACCCCCTTTAAAATTGTACCATTTGGTTCATATTGCCTTTCCTCATTCTTCCTACCGAAAGGTATCACCAGTTCTGGACAACATTACAAAACTTCCTCCTCGCCCTAGCTTCTGTCTGAGGCTGAAACAGACTGTTCCTCAACCAAGGTGTCATATTTGACCCGGCAACATATCCGCACATAATTAAGACCGCCTGTTTCCACCTCCGTAACATTTCCCGTCTCTGCCCCTGCCTCATCTCATCTGCCTCTGTTAACTCTAGACTTGACTGCTCCAATACACTCCTGGCTGGCCTTCCATATTCTATCCTACATAAACTTGAGGTCATCCAAAACTCAGCTGCCCATGTCTTAACTTGCACCAAGTCCCACTCACCCATCACCCTTGTGCTCACTGAGCTACATTGGCTTCCGGTTAAGCAACACCTCGATTTCAAAATTCGCATCCTTGTTTACAAATCCCTCCATGGCCTCGCCCATCCCTATCTCTGTAATCTTCTCCACACTCACAACCCCCGAGATGTCTGCGCTCCTCTAATTCTGCCCTCTTGCGCATCCTTGATTATAATCGCTCAACCATTAGTGGACGTGCCTTCAGCTGCCTGAGCCCCAAGCTCTGGAACTCCCTCCCTAAACCTCTCCACCTCGCTACCTCTCTTTCGCTACTTAAAACCTCCCTCTTTGACTAAGCTATTGTTCATCTGCCGTAATTTTTTCTTATCTGGCTCGGTGTCAAATTTATTTGTTTGTTTAAGTCGAAACGTACAAGATTATGAGGGGGCTTGACAAGGTGGATGCAGAGAGGATGTTTCCACTGATCGGGGAGACTAGAACTAGGGGGCATAATCTTAGAATAAGGGGCCACCCATTTAAAACTGAGATGAGGAGGAATTTCTTCTCTCAGAGGGTTGTAAATCTATGGAATTCGCTGCCTCAGAGAGCTGTGGAAGCTGGGTCATTGAATAAATTTAAGACAGAGATAGACAGTTTCTTAACTGATAAGGGAACAAGGGGTTATGGGGGGTGGGCGGGGGTTTGGAGCTGAGTCCATGATCGCATCAGCCATGATTGCATTAAATGGCGGAGCAGGCCCGAGGGGCCATATGGCCTACTCCTGCTCCTATTTCTTATGTTCGTGTGTTCGAACACTCCTGTGAAGCGCCTTGGGACGTTTTACTATGTTAAAGGCGCTATATAAATACAAGTTGCTGTTGTTGCAGTTATGGGACAGCTTTTTGCTGTGTCATGCGACTATCTTTACCGAAAGGAACAGAGATAATGACACACACAGTAAGATTCAGACTCCACACTCTCCACTTGCACAGTCTGCAGTGAGAGGTGACCATGCAATAGTCGAAGAATGGTCACGGTGCAATCTGCAAATGATGGCACCCCAACTCACACACACAAGGAATAACCGCAGCAGGTCACATTCGTGGGACATCCCTATAGGCCGTTACAGGGATGTGTTAACTCCGCTCTCATTGTACACATTGTGACCGAGTGGTATGGAACTATACAGATTAGTGTAGATGCCATGGCGGGGGCGGGGCGGGGGGGGGGCGTGATTTTAACCTAACCCACCTGTCGGGATCTGAATGGCTGTCAAACCAGGGTTCCACCCGATCCCGTGGGATTCCCGCTCGGTGGGTTCAGTTACCCTCTCCAGGTTTGACTCCTGCAAGGTTCATTTTAACTGAACCTGACCATTGGGAAACTGGCAGAAGAGGCTGCAGCACTAACGTTTCGACGCCGCCCGATATTACTCCTCATTGGTCAATGAAAGAAAGACTTGCATTCATACAATTCATGGCCACCGGATGTCCCGAATCATTCACAGCCAATGCAGTACTTTTTCACATGTAGTCACTGTAGTAATTTATTTTTTAATTCATTCACGGGATGTGGGCGTTGCTGGCAAGGCCGGCATTTGTTGCCGATCCATAATTGCCCTTGAGAAGGTGGTGCTGAGTCACCTTCATGAACCACTGCAGTCCGTGTGGTGAAGGAACAGTGCTGTTACGGAGGGGCTTCCAGGATTTTGATCCAGCAACGATGAAGGAACAGCGGTGTTCACTCGCGCCTGCTGCCCTTGTCCTTCTCGATGGTTGAGGTCGCGGGTTTGGGAGGTGCTGACGAAGAAGCCTTGGCGAGTTGCTGCAGTGCATCTTGTAGATGGTGCACACTGCAGCCACGGTGCGTGGTGGTGGAGGGAGTGAATGTTGAAGGTAGTGGATGAGGAGCCAATCAAGCGTCCTGCTTTGTCCTGGATGGTGTCGAGCTTCTTGAGTGTTGTTGAAGCTGCACACATCCAGGCACCTGGAGAGTATTCCATCACACTCCTGACTGGTGCCTTGTAGATGGTGGAAAGGCTTTGGGGGTCAGGAGGTGAGACACTCACTGCAGAATACCCAGACTCTTACCCGCTCTTGTTGCCAGGGTGTTTATGTGGCTAGTCCAGTTAAGTTTCTGGTCAATGGTGACTCCCAGGATGTTGATGGTGGAGGATTCGGCAATGGTAATGACATTGAATATCAAGGGGTGGTGGTCAGACTCTCGCTTGTTGGAGATGGTCATCACCTGGTACTTGTGTGGCGCAAATGGAGTAAAGTCAAGGTGTGGTATAAAAGGGGAATCGGACCCGAACCTGCCCCTTTCCTGCCCAATGGGTTAGGCTAACATTGCTTCTCCAGGCTTCACTGTGTTCGCTGATCTCAGCCGGCACAGTGATGGGGAGATTCCATCGGGCTGCTGGGCACTTGGGATAGGGAGCGAATGTTGCCAGGCGTCCCTCCATCGATGTGGATCAAGGCATCGTAGAATTTGGCTGAGGCCGGATTTGATGTAATGATCCCACATTCACACAGCCCCCTATGTTGATTGACGATTCGGGGTCCTGGCCTCGGGGTCCTGGCCTCGGCGGGGGTCAGAGAGAGAAGAAGAAATCTCCTCTCTCGTACAGTGTCAGTAACCTTCTACGACACCTGTACTCGACATCCGGGGGTGTTCGGCATTTGGGAAGAATTCTGACGGGACGGGGCGGGTTGGGTGCGGGGGGAGTGTTCCCGGTGTTGGGTGCGTCCGGAGCCGGGGGGGGGGAACGCTCTTGCGATGTAGGTTGGGCTGTTTGGGGCCGGGATGGGGAGAGACTGCTTCACTCGGGGAGTTGTTGGCCTGTGGGGTTCCCTGCCGCGGAGAGTTGTTGATGCCAGTTCATTGGATGTGTTCGAGAGGGAGTTGGATGTGGTCCTTGCGGCTGGGGGGGGTCGGGGGGTGTGGAGGAGGCATGGGGGGAGGTGCTGGGGTGGGTGATCAGCCTTGATCTTGTTGAATGGTGGTGCAGGCTCGAAGGGCCGAATGGCCTACTCCTGCACATATTTTCTATGTTTCTATGTTCCTCGGTTAGACCACACTTGGAGTGCTGCGAGCAATTCATAAAAGGATATAGAGGCACTTAAGAGGGTGCAGAGAAGATTTACAAGGATGATGCCAGAAATGCGAGGGTATGCATATCAGGAAAGGGTGAATGGGCTGGGTCCCTTTTCTCATCAGCAGGCCAGGGCCATTGGAGGGAGCAACGCGCGACGGCCCAGCCCGGAAATTGGCGTGGTCCGGGCCTGCAAGACCATCAGAAGGCCGAGGCCATTGAAGGGAGCAGCGTACGATGGCCTACCACTGCAGGGAGCAGCGCGTGTTGCTGCAGGAAGGCGACGGCTATGAAGCCAGGTCACTGATTGCAGGGCGGGCAGGCACAGCAGGAGGGGCGAAGGAGTGGCAAGAGTCCGTAGAGGGAAGTGACCAGGGCCCAGGAGAGGCGTGAATCTAGGGCCCAAAAGAGGCGAGGGCCCAGGGGCAGCACGGGCCAGCCCACACTGCAATATGTGTGCGCGCTCGGTCTGTGCAGCAGAGCTGGTCTCCGGTTAGTCTTGGGTAATCCTTGCCATTGGACCAAGACCTAGCTGTGTCAAGCCCGTGTGGTGGCTGGGGTGCAACGGGGTGCAACCACACGTTAAAAGAATACAAGAGCAGGCATCTTCTACCCTTCAAGGTTTAGTTCGGACCTGGAATTTTAGGTCCTTCATTGAAACACCTGTGAACTTTTTGACGTGGCAGCAAGTCATCCTCGCTTCGAGGAACTGCCTATGATGATAATGATGTACTAACCTGTGGATGTGGTGCTTGTCTCTGTAATTGGTTGATCATTATTAGCTGTTAATAAAACACACATATACCCACAGAGTGTATGAGAGTCAGACACACCTGTCTCCAATCCTTAAGCAAAACATGAATACATTTAGGGGCAATTTTAACTCGCTCATCAGGAAAACTACGGGATTGGCCACGATGCTGGTCTTACACCCCGCTCCAATTTTACTCTCCATTGAAGTCAACCAAGAATAATATCGGGCAGGGGAGTGTAAAACTCTCGTTCCACCCGATCCCGGGGCATTCCCGGCCGGAGATTTCAGTTAAAATTACCCTGGTTTCCGTTCGATATTTTATACAATTCACCTGAGATTAACAGCAAGAGGATACTTATTTGGCAACATAAAAATAGAAAATGCTGGAAATTTCAGCGGGTCAGGCAGCATCTGTGGAGAGAAACAGAGTTAACGTTTCAGGTCGAAGATCCTTCGTCAGAACAGACAAAAGTTGGAAATGAACAGATTCTTAAGGAAGTTCTGGGGACGGAGGAGGAGGGGAGGAGAGAACAAAAGGGAAGGTCTGTGATAGGGTGGAAGGCAGGAGAGATTTGAGAGACAAAGGGGATGATGGGCAGAATTGAGATGGTAACGGCACAAGTTCGGAAACAAAAGATGAGTCCAGAGAGGGTGTGAATGGCAGAATAAATACCAGCTGCCACGGAAAACAGAAAGAACAATATAACAATAAAAAGGGGGGGCGAGAGTTTTTGGAAAAAAAAGGCAGGAAAGGGAACAATATGGGCAGAGGTTATGCTCTGACATTGTTGAACTCGATGTTGAGCCCAGAAGGCTGCAAAGTGCCTAAACGAAAGACGAGTTGCTTGTTTCTCGAGCTTGAGTTGAGCTTCGTGGGAACAGAGTAAGAGGTCGTGGACCGAGAGGTCAGAGTGCGAGTGGAGCGGAGAATTACAGTGACAGGCGAGCAGAAGCTCGGGGTCAAGTTTATGGACTGAACGGAGGTGTTCCGCAAAGCGGTCACCCAATCTGCGTTTGCTCTCCCCAGTGTAGAAGAGACCGCATCGTGAGCAGCGAATACAGTGTACTAAATTGAAAGTAAGTGTCTTTTACGAAGTTGGGAGATCGGACATCCAGCGAGCATTGCACACTCACTAACGTCACAATCTCCATGATGGCGAGGATCCTGGCGATCGAGGTTACTGGCAGCGCCGCCGGCAACACCGATATGGCGTGCGATACTAGAACCAGCATCAGCTGTCATTACTGTCATGTATGTAACCATCATGCAACAGTAATCTGCATGTAACTGTAACCTTCAAGCAACCCCTGTGCACTGTACCTGTACTCCAGAAATGCACACCCTGACCACAGGGGGTGAACTTGTGGGAGACATTCCTCACCTGGGTTTCCAGGTATAAAAGGGGAGGTCCCACCCAGGGTCAGCACACCTTGGTCCTGGGAATAAAGGTTAAGGTCACGTAGTAATTGTGTCTGCAGTACATGCCTCGTGTGAGTTTGTCGCAAGGTGCAGGGACACGACAATTACAGCTGTCAACGCCGTTTTAGCGCCATCTTGTGGCGCTAATGTGTGGTTCAAACCATGTGTTGGTCTCTAAGATTATGACATATCTGGGTTAATTGCTAGGTACTCTATTTACTCTGGATAGATGTATTCTAACACATAACATAAATGCCAATACAATGAACCACAAAGGTTTGCTGCATTTTGAAATTTTGGACACTTGGGGGCGGAAATTCATTTGTGCCTCTGCCGTGGCGTTAACCCGGGTGGGACGGTAAATTTTGCGCCTTTAAATGGTTTCTGTGTCCAGCTGCATAAATTCACCAGCTGGGCCCTGAGTGTGGGGCGGGGCACTGAAGGAGACGTTCCACACCTCTTTTAGGCCGCTAGGCCGGCTGAGCCACTGAAAATCCCGAGCTAAACAGCTGGCCTCGGAGCGGCCGAAGAGAGGCTTCCGTGGAAAAAAAAAACCTGAACAAAAAGCACCAAAAATATTCCCAATACATTACTCACGCTGCAGCCGCATGAGTCGCAAAAATAAAACAATAACAAACAGTCACACTTACCCGAGGTCGACATTCCTTCCCTCACTGCGGCCGCTACAGCTGGGATCGTCTCTTTCACCGGCGGTCCCACTCGGGCGCGTTACGGACCGCTACGGCTCAGGCACGTCACAAATTTCAAGTCGGTGTCGCAACCAAGGGCGTTGCAGACTGGCTCGCCTCTCCCGGGCGGTACTGCTCCGCGATCCCACAAACCCAGCACCGAAAGTCCCGATGGAGCGCTGGTATCTGGCCACCCGCCCTGAAATGCTTCCCGCTGCCATTACCGCCACTCCGGGGTGAAATCAGAGGTGGCAGCAAACCGAAAATCCAATCCTTGATTACATAGAAATGACCTTTCAGCCAATCGAAATTTTCTATTGACCCCTCTCGCCCCACCTTCCCCCAGCCTCAAGAACTTATTGGAATAGAGTTCCAGATTTCCACTGCCATTTGCGTGAAAAAGAGCTGCCTGACGTCACCCCTGAATAGCCCAGTTCTAATTTTAAGGTCATGACCCCTTGTTCTGGGCTGCCCCCACCAGAGGTAATCGTTTCTCTCTCTCTAAACTCTCAAATTCTTTAATCATCTTAAACGCTTCAATTAGATCACCCCTTAATCTTCTGTACCCGAGGGAATACAAGCCATGTCTATGCAACAGAGGAGCACCTTGAAGTGATTAATTGCACGTCAAGCACATTGAGACATATAAGAAGCCTTGCCAAGGATACTAGTGTTTTCCATACCTGATTTACGGACTTCCTTGTCATTCCCTGTTAAAATACACAGAGGGTGTTACAATTACTAGGTGTTTTCTGTCACTGTGACCAGTGCCTTTCATTGTATCAGGGAATCATAGAATGATACAGCACAGAAGGAGGGCAGTCGGCCCATCATGCCTGTGCCTGCTCTTTAATAGAGCTATCTAATTAAACTGCACTCCCTGCTCTTTCCCCATTGTCCTGTAAATTCTTTCCTTCAAGTATTTATCCATTTCTCTTTGGTATGTTACTATTGGAGCTGCTACCACCGCCCTTGCAGGCAGTGTGTTCCAGATCACAACAGCTCGCTGTGGAAAAAAATGTTTTGTCATGTCACCTCTGATTCTTGTGCCAATCACCTTAAATCTGTGTCCTCTGGTTACCGACCCTTCTGCCATTGGAATCAGTTTCTCCTTATTTACTCTATGCAAACCATTCACGATTTTGAACACCTCTATCAAATCTTCTCTTCACCTTCTCTGCTCTAAGGAGAACAACCCCAGTTTCTCCAGTCTCCCCACATAACTCAAGTCCCTCATCCATGGTACCATTCACGTAAATTTCTTCTGCACCTTCTTCAAGGCCTTGACATCCTTCCTAAAGTGTGGTGCCCAGAATTGAACACAATACTCCAGCTGAGGCCGAACCTGTGTTTTATAAAGGTTTAGTATAACCTCCTTGCTTTTATACTCTATTCCTCTATTAATAAAGCCAAGGCTGCCAAATGCTTCCTTTAACAGCCTTCTCAACTTGTCCTGTCACCTTCAAAGGTTTTGGAAACGTAGAAACATAGAAATTTACAGTGCAGAAGGAGGCCATTTCGGCCCATCATGTCCACACCAGCCGACAAAGAGTCGCACGGCCGTTGGTCAGCAGTCCTAAAGGTTACATGTAAACCTATGAACAATGACGGAAAGGCAAAGAGCACCCAGCCCAACCAATCCGCCTCACACAACTGCGACACCCCTTATACTGAAACATTCTACACTCCACCCCAACCGGAGCCATGTGATCTCCTGGGAGAGGCAAAAACCAGATAAAAACCCAGGCCTATTTAGGCAGAAAAAATCTGGGAAAATTCCTTTCCGATCCATCCAGGCAATCGAAACTCGTCCAGGAGATCACAAAAGGTCATCCAGTCTAATCCCAATTACCAACTTTAAGTGCCCATCCAACCATCTCTTAAAAGTGGTGAGGGTTTCTGCATCCACCACTCTTCCAGGCAGCGAGTTCCAGTTTGTGTACATACCCCCAGCTCTCTTTGCTCCTGCACGTCCTTTAAAATTATACCATTTGGTTCATATTGCCTTTCCTCATTCTTCGTACCAAAAGGTATCACCAGTTCTGGACAACATTACCAAACTTCCTCCTCGCCCTAGCATCTGTCTGAGGCTGAAACAGACTGTTCCTCAACCAAGGTGTCATATTTGACCCGGCCACATATCCGCGCATAATTAAGACCGCCTGTTTCCACCTCCATAACATTTCCCGTCTCTGCCCCTGCCTCATCTCATCTGCCTCTGTTAACTCTAGACTTGACTGCTCCAATACACTCCTGGCTGGCCTTCCATATTCTATCCTACATAAACTTGAGGTCATCCAAAACTCAGCTGCCCATGTCTTAACTTGCACCAAGTCCCACTCACCCATCACCCTTGTGCTCACTGAGCTACATTGGCTTCCGGTTAAGCAACACCTCGATTTCAAAATTCGCATCCTTGTTTACAAATCCCTCCATGGCCTCGCCCATCCCTATCTCTGTAATCTTCTCCACACTCACAACCCCCGAGATGTCTGCGCTCCTCTAATTCTGCCCTCTTGCGCATCCTTGATTATAATCGCTCAACCATTAGTGGACGTGCCTTCAGCTGCCTGAGCCCCAAGCTCTGGAACTCCCTCCCTAAACCTCTCCACCTCGCTACCTCTCTTTCGCTACTTAAAACCTCCCTCTTTGACCAAGCTATTGTTCATCTGCCGTAATTTTTTCTTATCTGGCTCGGTGTCAAATTTATTTGTTTGTTTAAGTCGAAACGTACAAGATTATGAGGGGGCTTGACAAGGTGGATGCAGAGAGGATGTTTCCACTGATCGGGGAGACTAGAACTAGGGGGCATAATCTTAGAATAAGGGGCCACCCATTTAAAACTGAGATGAGGAGGAATTTCTTCTCTCAGAGGGTTGTAAATCTATGGAATTCGCTGCCTCAGAGAGCTGTGGAAGCTGGGTCATTGAGTAAATTTAAGACAGAGATAGACAGTTTCTTAACTGATAAGGGAACAAGGGGTTATGGGGGGTGGGCGGGGGTTTGGAGCTGAGTCCATGATCGCATCAGCCATGATTGTATTAAATGGCGGAGCAGGCCCGAGGGGCCATATGGCTTACTCCTGCTCCTATTTCTTATGTTCGTATGTTCGAACACTCCTGTGAAGCGCCTTGGGACGTTTTACTATGTTAAAGGCGCTATATAAATACAAGTTGCTGTTGTTGCAGTTATGGGACAGCTTTTTGCTGTGTCATGCGACTATCTTTACCGAAAGGAACAGAGATAATGACACACACAGTAAGATTCAGACTCCACACTCTCCACTTGCACAGTCTGCAGTGAGAGGTGACCATGCAATAGTCGAAGAATGGTCACGGTGCAATCTGCAAATGATGGCACCCCAACTCACACACACAAGGAATAACCGCAGCAGGTCACATTCGTGGGACATCCCTATAGGCCGTTACAGGGATGTGTTAACTCCGCTCTCATTGTACACATTGTGACCGAGTGGTATGGAACTATACAGATTAGTGTAGATGCCATGGCGGGGGCGGGGCGGGGGGGGCGTGATTTTAACCTAACCCACCTGTCGGGATCTGAATGGCTGTCAAACCAGGGTTCCACCCGATCCCGTGGGATTCCCGCTCGGTGGGTTCAGTTACCCTCTCCAGGTTTGACTCCTGCAAGGTTCATTTTAACTGAACCTGACCATTGGGAAACTGGCAGAAGAGGATGCAGCACTAATGTTTCGACGCCGCCCGATATTACTCCTCATTGGTCAATGAAAGAAAGACTTGCATTCATACAATTCATGGCCACCGGATGTCCCGAATCATTCACAGCCAATGCAGTACTTTTTCACATGTAGTCACTGTAGTAATTTATTTTTTAATTCATTCACGGGATGTGGGCGTTGCTGGCAAGGCCGGCATTTGTTGCCGATCCATAATTGCCCTTGAGAAGGTGGTGCTGAGTCACCTTCATGAACCACTGCAGTCCGTGTGGTGAAGGAACAGTGCTGTTACGGAGGGGCTTCCAGGATTTTGATCCAGCAACGATGAAGGAACAGCGGTGTTCACTCGCGCCTGCTGCCCTTGTCCTTCTCGATGGTTGAGGTCGCGAGTTTGGGAGGTGCTGCCGAAGAAGCCTTGGCGAGTTGCTGCAGTGCATCTTGTAGATGGTACACACTGCAGCCACGGTGAGTGGTGGTGGAGGGAGTGAATGTTGAAGGTAGTGGATGAGGAGCCAATCAAGCGTCCTGCTTTGTCCTGGATGGTGTCGAGCTTCTTGAGTGTTGTTGAAGCTGCACACATCCAGGCACCTGGAGAGTATTCCATCACACTCCTGACTGGTGCCTTGTAGATGGTGGAAAGGCTTTGGGGGGTCAGGAGGTTAGACACCCGCCGCAGAATACCCAGCCTCTGACTCGCTCTTGTTGCCAGGGTGTTTATGTGGCTAGTCCAGTTAAGTTTCTGGTCAATGGTGACTCCCAGGATGTTGATGGTGGAGGATTCGGCAATGGTAATGACATTGAATATCAAGGGGTGGTGGTCAGACTCTCGCTTGTTGGAGATGGTCATCACCTGGTACTTGTGTGGCGCAAATGGAGTAAAGTCAAGGTGGGGTATGAAAGGGGAATCGGACCCGAACCTGCCCCTTTCCTGCCCAATGGGTTAGGCTAACATTGCTTCTCCAGGCTTCACTGTGTTCGCTGATCTCAGCCGGCACAGTGATGGGGAGATTCCATCGGGCTGCAGGGCACTTGGGATAGGGAGCGAATGTTGTCGGGCGTCCCTCCATCGATGTGGATCAAGGCATCGTAGAATTTGGCTGAGGCCGGATTTGATGTAATGATCCCACATTCACACAGCCCCCTATGTTGATTGACGATTCGGGGTCCTGGCCTCGGGGTCCTGGCCTCGGCGGGGGTCAGAGAGAGAAGAAGAAATCTCCTCTCTCGTACAGTGTCAGTAACCTTCTACGACACCTGTACTCGACATCCGGGGGTGTTCGGCATTTGGGAAGAATTCTGACGGGACGGGGCGGGTTGGGTGCGGGGGGAGTGTTCCCGGTGTTGGGTGCGTCCGGAGCCGGGGGGGGGGAACGCTCTTGCGATGTAGGTTGGGCTGTTTGGGGCCGGGATGGGGAGAGACTGCTTCACTCGGGGAGTTGTTGGCCTGTGGGGTTCCCTGCCGCGGAGAGTTGTTGATGCCAGTTCATTGGATATGTTCGGGAGGGAGTTGGATGTGGTCCTTGCGGCTGGGGGGGTCGGGGGGTGTGGAGGAGGCATGGGGGGAGGTGCTGGGGTGGGTGATCAGCCTTGATCTTGTTGAATGGTGGTGCAGGCTCGAAGGGCCGAATGGCCTACTCCTGCACATATTTTCTATGTTTCTATGTTCCTCGGTTAGACCACACTTGGAGTGCTGCGAGCAATTCATAAAAGGATATAGAGGCACTTAAGAGGGTGCAGAGAAGATTTACAAGGATGATGCCAGAAATGCGAGGGTATGCATATCAGGAAAGGGTGAATGGGCTGGGTCCCTTTTCTCATCAGCAGGCCAGGGCCATTGGAGGGAGCAACGCGCGACGGCCCAGCCCGGAAATTGGCGTGGTCCGGGCCTGCAAGACCATCAGAAGGCCGAGGCCATTGAAGGGAGCAGCGTACGATGGCCTACCACTGCAGGGAGCAGCGCGTGTTGCTGCAGGAAGGCGACGGCTATGAAGCCAGGTCACTGATTGCAGGGCGGGCAGGCACAGCAGGAGGGGCGAAGGAGTGGCAAGAGTCCGTAGAGGGAAGTGACCGGGGCCCAGGAGAGGCGTGAATCTAGGGCCCAAAAGAGGCGAGGGCCCAGGGGCAGCACGGGCCAGCCCACACTGCAATATGTGTGCGCGCTCGGTCTGTGCAGCAGAGCTGGTCTCCGGTTAGTCTTGGGTAATCCTTGCCATTGGACCAAGACCTAGCTGTGTCAAGCCCGTGTGGTGGCTGGGGTGCAACGGGGTGCAACCACACGTTAAAAGAATACAAGAGCAGGCATCTTCTACCCTTCAAGGTTTAGTTCGGACCTGGAATTTTAGGTCCTTCATTGAAACACCTGTGAACTTTTTGACGTGGCAGCAAGTCATCCTCGCTTCGAGGAACTGCCTATGATGATAATGATGTACTAACCTGTGGATGTGGTGCTTGTCTCTGTAATTGGTTGATCATTATTAGCTGTTAATAAAACACACATATACCCACAGAGTGTATGAGAGTCAAACACACCTGTCTCCAATCCTTAAGCAAAACATGAATACATTTAGGGGCAATTTTAACTCGCTCATCAGGAAAACTACGGGATTGGCCACGATGCTGGTCTTACACCCCGCTCCAATTTTACTCTCCATTGAAGTCAACCAAGAATAATCTCGGGCAGGGGAGTGTAAAACTCTCGTTCCACCCGATCCCGGGGCATTCCCGGCCGGAGAGTTCAGTTAAAATTACCCTGGTTTCCGTTCGATATTTTATACAATTCACCTGAGATTAACAGCAAGAGGATACTTATTTGGCAACATAAAAATAGAAAATGCTGGAAATTTCAGCGGGTCAGGCAGCATCTGTGGAGAGAAACAGAGTTAACGTTTCAGGTCGAAGATCCTTCGTCAGAACAGACAAAAGTTGGAAATGAACAGATTCTTAAGGAAGTTCTGGGGACGGAGGAGGAGGGGAGGAGAGAACAAAAGGGAAGGTCTGTGATAGGGTGGAAGGCAGGAGAGATTTGAGAGACAAAGGGGATGATGGGCAGAATTGAGATGGTAACGGCACAAGTTCGGAAACAAAAGATGAGTCCAGAGAGGGTGTGAATGGCAGAATAAATACCAGCTGCCACGGAAAACAGAAAGAACAATATAACAATAAAAAGGGGGGGCGAGAGTTTTTGGAAAAAAAAGGCAGGAAAGGGAACAATATGGGCAGAGGTTATGCTCTGACATTGTTGAACTCGATGTTGAGCCCAGAAGGCTGCAAAGTGCCTAAACGAAAGACGAGTTGCTTGTTTCTCGAGCTTGAGTTGAGCTTCGTGGGAACAGAGTAAGAGGTCGTGGACCGAGAGGTCAGAGTGCGAGTGGAGCGGAGAATTACAGTGACAGGCGAGCAGAAGCTCGGGGTCAAGTTTATGGACTGAACGGAGGTGTTCCGCAAAGCGGTCACCCAATCTGCGTTTGCTCTCCCCAGTGTAGAAGAGACCGCATCGTGAGCAGCGAATACAGTGTACTAAATTGAAAGTAAGTGTCTTTTACGAAGTTGGGAGATCGGACATCCAGCGAGCGTTGCACACTCACTAACGTCACAATCTCCATGATGGCGAGGATCCTGGCGATCGAGGTTACTGGCAGCGCCGCCGGCAACACCGATATGGCGTGCGATACTAGAACCAGCATCAGCTGTCATTACTGTCATGTATGTAACCATCATGCAACAGTAATCTTCATGTAACTGTAACCTTCAAGCAACTCCTGTGCACTGTACCTGTACTCCAGAAATGCACACCCTGACCACAGGGGGTGAACTTGTGGGAGACATTCCTCACCTGGGTTTCCAGGTATAAAAGGGGAGGTCCCACCCAGGGTCAGCACACCTTGGTCCTGGGAATAAAGGTTAAGGTCACGTAGTAATTGTGTCTGCAGTACATGCCTCGTGTGAGTTTGTCGCAAGGTGCAGGGACACGACAATTACAGCTGTCAACGCCGTTTTAGCGCCATCTTGTGGCGCTAATGTGTGGTTCAAACCATGTGTTGGTCTCTAAGATTATGACATATCTGGGTTAATTGCTAGGTACTCTATTTACTCTGGATAGATGTATTCTAACACATAACATAAATGCCAATACAATGAACCACAAAGGTTTGCTGCATTTTGAAATTTTGGACACTTGGGGGCGGAAATTCATTTGTGCCTCTGCCGTGGCGTTAACCCGGGTGGGACGGTAAATTTTGCGCCTTTAAATGGTTTCTGTGTCCAGCTGCATAAATTCACCAGCTGGGCCCTGAGTGTGGGGCGGGGCACTGAAGGAGACGTTCCACACCTCTTTTAGGCCGCTAGGCCGGCTGAGCCACTGAAAATCCCGAGCTAAACAGCTGGCCTCGGAGCGGCCGAAGAGAGGCTTCCGTGGAAAAAAAAAACCTGAACAAAAAGCACCAAAAATATTCCCAATACATTACTCACGCCGCAGCCGCATGAGTCGCAAAAATAAAACAATAACAAACAGTCACACTTACCCGAGGTCGACATTCCTTCCCTCACTGCGGCCGCTACAGCTGGGATCGTCTCTTTCACCGGCGGTCCCACTCGGGCGCGTTACGGACCGCTACGGCTCAGGCACGTCACAAATTTCAAGTCGGTGTCGCAACCAAGGGCGTTGCAGACTGGCTCGCCTCTCCCGGGCGGTACTGCTCCGCGATCCCACAAACCCAGCACCGAAAGTCCCGATGGAGCGCTGGTATCTGGCCACCCGCCCTGAAATGCTTCCCGCTGCCATTACCGCCACTCCGGGGTGAAATCAGAGGTGGCAGCAAACCGAAAATCCAATCCTTGATTACATAGAAATGACCTTTCAGCCAATCGAAATTTTCTATTGACCCCTCTCGCCCCACCTTCCCCCAGCCTCAAGAACTTATTGGAAGAGAGTTCCAGATTTCCACTGCCATTTGCGTGAAAAAGAGCTGCCTGACGTCACCCCTGAATAGCCCAGTTCTAATTTTAAGGTCATGACCCCTTGTTCTGGGCTGCCCCCACCAGAGGTAATCGTTTCTCTCTCTCTAAACTCTCAAATTCTTTAATCATCTTAAACGCTTCAATTTGATCACCCCTTAATCATCTGTACCCGAGGGAATACAAGCCATGTCTATGCAACAGAGGAGCACCTTGAAGTGATTAATTGCACGTCAAGCACATTGAGACATTTAACAAGCCTTGCCAAGGATACTAGTGTTTTCCATACCTGATTTACGGACTTCCTTGTCACTCCCTGTTAAAATACACAGAGGGTGTTACAATTACTAGGTGTTTTCTGTCAATGTGACCAGTGCCTTTCATTGTATCAGAGAATCATAGAATGATACAACACAGAAGTAGGGCAGTCGGCCCATCATGCCTGTGCCTGCTCTTTGGTAGAGCTATCTAATTAAACTGCACTCCCTGCTCTTTCCCCATTGTCCTGTAAATTCTTTCCTTCAAGTATTTATCCATTTCTCTTTGATATGTTACTATTGGAGCTGCTACCACCGCCCTTGCAGGCAGTGTGTTCCAAATCACAACAGCTCGCTGTGGAAAAAAATGTTTCGTCATGTCACCTCTGGTTCTTGTGCCAATCACCTTAAATCTGTGTCCTCTGGTTACCGACCCTTCTGCCATTGGAATCAGTTTCTCCTTATTTACTCTATGCAAACCATTCACGATTTTGAACACCTCTATCAAATCTTCTCTTCACCTTCTCTGCTCTAAGGAGAACAACCCCAGTTTCTCCAGTCTCCCCACATAACTCAAGTCCCTCATCCATGGTACCATTCACGTAAATTTCTTCTGCACCTTCTTCAAGGCCTTGACATCCTTCCTAAAGTGTGGTGCCCAGAATTGAACACAATACTCCAGCTGAGGCCGAACCTGTGTTTTATAAAGGTTTAGTATAACCTCCTTGCTTTTATACTCTATTCCTCTATTAATAAAGCCAAGGCTGCCAAATGCTTCCTTTAACAGCCTTCTGAACTTGTCCTGTCACCTTCAAAGGTTTTGGAAATGTAGAAACATAGAAATTTACAGTGCAGAAGGAGGCCATTTCGGCCTATCATGTCCACACCAGCCGACAAAGAGTCGCACGGCCCTTGGTCAGCAGTCCTAAAGGTTACATGTAAACCTATGAACAATGACGGAAAGGCAAAGAGCACCCAGCCCAACCAATCCGCCTCACACAACTGCGACACCCCTTATACTGAAACATTCTACACTCCACCCCAACCGGAGCCATGTGATCTCCTGGAAGAGGCAAAAACCAGATAAAAACCCAGGCCTATTTAGGCAGAAAAAATCTGGGAAAATTCCTTTCCGATCCATCCAGGCAATCGAAACTCGTCCAGGAGATCACAAAAGGTCATCCAGTCTAATCCCAATTACCAACTTTAAGTGCCCATCCAACCATCTCTTAAAAGTGGTGAGGGTTTCTGCATCCACCACTCTTCCAGGCAGTGAGTTCCAGTTTGTGTACATACCCCCAGCTCTCTTTGCTCCTGCACCCCCTTTAAAATTGTACCATTTGGTTCATATTGCCTTTCCTCATTCTTCGTACCAAAAGGTATCACCAGTTCTGGACAACATTACCAAACTTCCTCCTCGCCCTAGCATCTGTCTGAGGCTGAAACAGACTGTTCCTCAACCAAGGTGTCATATTTGACCCGGCCACATATCCGCGCATAATTAAGACCGCCTGTTTCCACCTCCATAACATTTCCCGTCTCTGCCCCTGCCTCATCTCATCTGCCTCTGTTAACTCTAGACTTGACTGCTCCAATACACTCCTGGCTGGCCTTCCACATTCTACCCTACATAAACTTGAGGTCATCCAAAACTCAGCTGCCCATGTCTTAACTTGCACCAAGTCCCACTCACCCATCACCCTTGTGCTCACTGAGCTACATTGGCTTCCGGTTAAGCAACACCTCGATTTCAAAATTCGCATCCTTGTTTACAAATCCCTCCATGGCCTCGCCCATCCCTATCTCTGTAATCTTCTCCACACTCACAACCCCCGAGATGTCTGCGCTCCTCTAATTCTGCCCTCTTGCGCATCCTTGATTATAATCGCTCAACCATTAGTGGACGTGCCTTCAGCTGCCTGAGCCCCAAGCTCTGGAACTCCCTCCCTAAACCTCTCCACCTCGCTACCTCTCTTTCGCTACTTAAAACCTCCCTCTTTGACCAAGCTATTGTTCATCTGCCGTAATTTTTTCTTATCTGGCTCGGTGTCAAATTTATTTGTTTGTTTAAGTCGAAACGTACAAGATTATGAGGGGGCTTGACAAGGTGGATGCAGAGAGGATGTTTCCACTGATCGGGGAGACTAGAACTAGGGGGCATAATCTTAGAATAAGGGGCCACCCATTTAAAACTGAGATGAGGAGGAATTTCTTCTCTCAGAGGGTTGTAAATCTATGGAATTCGCTGCCTCAGAGAGCTGTGGAAGCTGGGTCATTGAATAAATTTAAGACAGAGATAGACAGTTTCTTAACTGATAAGGGAACAAGGGGTTATGGGGGGTGGGCGGGGGATTGGAGCTGAGTCCATGATCGCATCAGCCATGATTGTATTAAATGGCGGAGCAGGCCCGAGGGGCCATATGGCCTACTCCTGCTCCTATTTCTTATGTTCGTATGTTCGAACACTCCTGTGAAGCGCCTTGGGACGTTTTACTATGTTAAAGGCGCTATATAAATACAAGTTGCTGTTGTTGCAGTTATGGGACAGCTTTTTGCTGTGTCATGCGACTATCTTTACCGAAAGGAACAGAGATAATGACACACACAGTAAGATTCAGACTCCACACTCTCCACTTGCACAGTCTGCAGTGAGAGGTGACCATGCAATAGTCGAAGAATGGTCACGGTGCAATCTGCAAATGATGGCACCCCAACTCACACACACAAGGAATAACCGCAGCAGGTCACATTCGTGGGACATCCCTATAGGCCGTTACAGGGATGTGTTAACTCCGCTCTCATTGTACACATTGTGACCGAGTGGTATGGAACGATACAGATTAGTGTAGATGCCATGGCGGGGGCGGGGCGGGGGGGGGGCGTGATTTTAACCTAACCCACCTGTCGGGATCTGAATGGCTGTCAAACCAGGGTTCCACCCGATCCCGTGGGATTCCCGCTCGGTGGGTTCAGTTACCCTCTCCAGGTTTGACTCCTGCAAGGTTCATTTTAATTGAACCTGACCATTGGGAAACTGGCAGAAGAGGCTGCAGCACTAACGTTTCGACGCCGCCCGATATTACTCCTCATTGGTCAATGAAAGAAAGACTTGCATTCATACAATTCATGGCCACCGGATGTCCCGAATCATTCACAGCCAATGCAGTACTTTTTCACATGTAGTCACTGTTGTAATTTTTTTTTTAATTCATTCATGGGATGTGGGCATTGCTGGCAAGGCCGGCATTTGTTGCCTATCCATAATTGCCCTTGAGAAGGTGGTAGTGGTAGGAAGAAATAGCGGGACATCTAGATAGGAATAGTGCAATCAAGCACACGCAACATGGATTCATGAAGGGGAAATCATGTTTAACTAATTTACTGGAATTCTTCGAGGATATAACGAGCATGGTGGATAGAGGTGTACCGATGGATATGGTGTATTTAGATTTCCAAAAGGCATTCGATAAACTGCCACACAAAAGGTTACTGCAGAAGATAGAGGTACATGGAGTCAGAGGAAATGTATTAGCATGGATAGAGAATTGGCTGGCGAACAGAAAGCAGAGAGTCGGGATAAATGGGTCCTTTTCGGGTTGGAAATCGGTGGTTAGTGGTGTGCCACAGGGATCGGTGCTGTTTACAATATACATAGATGACCTAGAAGAGGGGACAGAGTGTAGTGCAACAAAATTTGCAGATGACACAAAGATTAGTGGGAAAGCGGGTTGTGTAGAGGACACAGAGAGGCTGCAAGGAGATTTGGATAGGTTAAGCGAATGGGCTAAGGTTTGGCAGATGGAATACAATGTCGGAAAGTGTGAGGTCATCCACCTTGGGAAAAAAAACAGTAAAAGGGAATATTATTTGAATGGGGAGAAATTTCAACATGCTGTGGTGCAGAGGGATCTGGGGGTCCTTGTGCATGAATCCAAAAAGGTTAGTTTGCAGGTGCAGCAGGTAATCAGGAAGGCGAATGGAATGTTGGCCTTCATTGCGAGAGGGATGGAGTACAAAAGCAGGGAGGTCCTGCTGCAACTGTACAGGTATTGGTGAGGCCGCACCTGGAATACTGCGTGCAGTTTTGGTCAGCTTACGTAAGGAAGGATATACTAGCTTTGGAGGGGGTACAGAGACGAATCACTAGGCTGATTCCGGAGATGAGGGGGTTACCTTATGATGATAGATTGAGTAGACTGGGTCTTTACTCCTTGGAGTTCAGAAGGATGAGGGGTGATCTTATAGAAACATTTAAAATCATGAAAGGGATAGACAAGATAGAGGCAGAGAGATTGTTTCCATTGGTGGGGGAGACTAGAACTAGGGGGCACAGCCTCAAAATACGGGGGAGCCAATTTAAAACCGAGTTGAGAAGGAATTTCTTCTCCCAGAGGGTTGTGAATCTGTGGAATTCTCTGCCCAAGGAAGCAGTTGACGCTGGCTCATTGAATGTTTTCAAGTCACAGATAGATAGATTTTTAACCAATAAGGGAATTAAGGGTTATGGGGAGAGGGCGGGTCAGTGGAGCTGAGTCCACGACCAGATCAGCCATGATCTTATTGAATGGCGGAGCAGGCTCGAGGGGCTAGATGGCCTGCTCCTGTTCCTAATTCTTATGTTCTTATGTTCATGAACCACTGCAGTTCGTGTGGTGAAGGAACAGTGCTGTTATGGAGGGGCATCCAGGATTTTGATCCAGCAACGATGAAGGAACGGCGGTGTTCCCACGCGCCTGCTGCCCTTGTCCTTCTCGGTGATTGAGGTCGCGGGTTTGGGAGGTGCTGGCGAAGAAGCCTTGGTGAGCTGCTGCAGTGCATTTTGTAGATGGTACACACTGCTTCCCATGGCGTGCCGGTGGTGGATGGAGTTAATGTTGAAGGTGGTGGATGGGGTGCCAATCAAGCGGCCTGCTTTGTCCTGGATGGTGTCGAGCGTCTTGTATGTTGTTGGAGCTGCACACATCCAGGCACCTGGAGAGTATTCCATCACACTCCTGACTGGTGCCTTGTAGATGGTGGAAAGGCTTTGGGGAGTCAGGAGGTGAGACACTCGCCGCAGAATACCCAGCCTCTTACCCGCTCTTGTTGCCACGGTGGTTACGTGGCTAGTCCAGTTAAGTTTCTGGTCAATGGTGACTCCCAGAATGTTGATGGTGGAGGATTCGGCAATGGTAATGACATTGAATATCAAGGGGTGGTGGTTAGACTCTCGCTTGTTGGAGATGGTCATCGCCTGGCACTTGTGTGCTGCAAATGGAGTAAAGTCAAGGTGTGGTATAAAAGGGGAATCGGACCCGAACCTGCCCCTTTCCTGCCCGATGGGTTCGGTTAAAATTGCTTCTCCAGGCTTCACTGTGTTCGCTGATCTCAGCCGGCACAGTGATGGGGAGATTCCATCGGGCTGCTGGGCACTTGGGATAGGGAGCGAATGTTGTCGGGCGTCCCTCCATCGATGTGGATCAAGGCATCGTAGAATTTGGCTGAGGCCGGATTTGATGTTATGATCCCACATTCACACAGCCCCCTATGTTGATTGACGATTCGGGGTCCTGGCCTCGGGGTCCTGGCCTCGGCGGGGGTGAGAGAGAGAAGAAGAAATCTCCTCTCTCGTACAGTGTCAGTAACCTTCTACGACACCTGTACTCGACATCCGGGGGTGTTCGGCATTTGGGAAGGATTCTGACGGGACGGGGCGGGTTGGGTGCGGGGGGAGTGTTCCCGGTGTTGGGTGGGTCAGGAGCCGGGGGGGGAGGGGGGGTGCACGGTCTTGGGATGGGGGGGTTGGGATTGGGAGAGACTGCTTCACTCGGGGAGTTGTTGGCCTGTGGGGTTCCCTGCCGCGGAGAGTTGTTGATGCCAGTTCATTGGATATGTTCGGGAGGGAATTGGATGTTGTCCTTGCGGCTGGGGGGGTCGGGGGGATGTGGAGGGGACGTGGGGGGGAGGTGCTGGGGTGGGTGATCAGCCATGATCTTGTTGAATGGCGGTGCAGGCTCGAACGGCCGAATGGCCGACTCCTGCACCTATTTTCTATGTTTGTATGTTTCTATGAACCTCGGTTAGACCACACTTGGAGTGCTGCGGGCAATTCTGGTCGCCATATCATAAAAAGGATATAGAGGCACTTGAGAGGGTGCAGAGAAGATTTACAAGGATGATGCCAGAAATGCGAGGGTATACATATCAGGAAAGGATGAATGGGCTGGGTCCCTTTTCTCATCAGCAGGCCGGGGCCATTGGAGGGAGCAGCGTGCGACAGCCCAGCCCAGAAATTGACACGGTCCCGGTCTGCTGATGACCTTCCGTGGTCTGGATGCTCTCTCATCCCGTAGTCTGGATGTTCTCTCGTCCCGTGATTTGGACGCACTCTCATCCCATCGTCTGGAAGCACCTTCATCCCGTGGTCTGGACGCCTTCTCGTCCCAGTCCATGATGCCGACTGCCGTGATCTTCCTCCCCAGGTATTTTGCCTCTGGTATCGGGAAGACGCATTCGGATCGTTTTGGCCAGAGTCCCACTCCGCATGGTCGACCTGGAGCCTCTTCCATCGGCTTCGGGTGGTGGGTACCGTGCCTGTACCACTGCTCAGTTGAACTTTACCCCCTCGTGGTTGTGATGAGCGGCCTGTGCCTCGGGGATCTGCAAATGGATCTGTACTTCGATGCCTGGTTCAGCTGGAAGTGGGGGTTTGTTCGGCCCTTGGGAAAGGGAGGCCTCGTTTGCCGGAGAAGGTACGCAGAGATCTTCCCAGTTCCATAGAATCTTCCCCATCCACCTCCTGCCAAGCAGCACTGGCCCATCACCTGAAACAATCCACAGTGATAAATCGTGCACCGCTCCCTCATGGATTACTCTTGTATACTATCAATAACTGGTATCAGTTCCTTGGTGTAGGTGCGCAGCTTTGCCTGAATCGGGATCAGCTCGGGTCGCTTGGCTTCGTTGCTCCACAGCCTCTCGAAAACCTTCTGGCTCATAACTGATTGACCCGCCCCCGTGTCTAATTCCATGGAGATTGGAGTGCCGTTGAGTTCAACTTTTAACATTATCAGAGGGCTTTTGGTGGTGAAGGTGTGTATCCCATATACTTCCTCTTCACCCTCAGGTTGAGTTGCCTCTCCTGCTCATTCATTGTGATCCTCGCTGGATCGGTCGTCCTCTCCTGACTCTGCCACGAGGTGAGTCAGAGATCGTTTGCACATTCGCTGGAGGTGCCCCATTGTGCCACAGCCCTTGCACACATAGGGCTTGAATCGACATTGATGAACTCTATGGCTGCCCCCGCAGTGCCAACATGGTGCTAATGGATATGCATTCAGGCCCACGGCGGACTCTGAGTCACTCTAGGACCACGTCTGGCCTCTGCAATTGGGTGGGCCCTGCCCTGTGCCGCTCTGCCTGCTGAAAACATTATTTTATGCACGGTGCTGGCCGGTGAACTTCGATTCTGTGAAGATATCTGTTTCGTGTTATCGCTCGTGGATATGAAGGCTTGGGCTAGTGTGATGGCCTTGCTCAGATCTAGGGATTCAGCAGACAGCAGTTTGCGAAGGCTGACCTCGTGGCCAATTCCAAGCACGAAAAAGTCCCACAACATTTCCCCCAAGGATCCTGCAAAGTCGCACTGCCCCACAAGACATCTTAGGTTGGCGACAAAACTCGCCATATTCTGGCCTAAGGAGCGACGGTGCGTGCAAAAGCAGTACCTGGCCATCAGGATGCTCTCCCTTGGCTTGAGATGTTCCTTAGCCAGCATACACAGCTCTGCGTAAGATTTGTCCGTTATTTTGACCGGTGCCAGCAAATTTTTAAGGAGGCCATATACCGATGACCCACATACGGTGAGGAGAATCGCCCTGCGCTTGATCGCTGTTTCAGCCTTGTCCAATTCGTTGGCCACGAAGTACTGGTCGAGGCGCTCAATGAAGGCTTTCCAATCATCACCCTGAAAAAATCTCTCAAGAATACCAACAGCAGCCATTACCACGTGAAAGTCCGTGATCCGTTACTCGTCGCCAATTTGTTATGTTCAGAATAAATTCACAGGACTATATCGCAAGCTCAAACTGTTGTGACCTTGGTCTCTTTATTCAGACTCTCGAGTCAGGAAGCAGCATGGTGAATCACCTTTTATACCAGGTAGTTAAGAAAGCAAATGGCATACTGGCCTTCATAGCAAGAGGATTTGAGTATAAGAGCAGGGAGGTTTTACTGCAGTTGTACAGGGCCTTGGTGAGATCACACCTTGAGTACTGTGTGCAGTTATGGTCTCCTAATCTGAGGAAGGACATTCTTGCTATTGAGGGAGTGCAGCGAAGGTTCACCAGACTGATTCCCGGGATGGCAGGACTGACATATGAAGAAAGACTGGATCGGTTAATCTTGTACTCACTGGAATTTAGAAGAATGAGATGGGATCTCATAGAAACACATAAAATTATGATGGGACTGGACAGGTTAGATGCAGGAAGAATGTTCCCAATGTTGGGGAAGTCCAGAGCCAGGGGTCACAGTCTAAGGATAAGGGGTAAGCCATAAAGGACCGAGATGAGGAGAAACTTTTTCACCCAGAGAGTGGTGAACCTGTGGAATTCTCTACCACAGAAAGTTGTTGAGTCCAGTTCATTGGATATATTCAAAAAGGAGTTAGATGTGGCCCTTACAACTAAAGGAATCAGGGAGTATGGAGAGAAAGCGGGAGTGAGGTACTGAAGTTGAATGATCAGCCATGATCATATTGAATGGCGGTGCAGGCTCAAAGGGCCGAATGGCCTGCTCCTGCACCTATTTTCTATGTTTCTCTGTTTCTATGTCTACATACATATAGAACAGAATTCCTCATCGGTGCCAAGTCCTGAAACCTCCCTCGGGTGCCGGCGCCTCACAACTTGAGCCTCCTCCGGGAAATACCCTCCGTGCCCTTCAGTTCTGCGCGGAGGAGATTCCTGTATGGACTGCTCTTACACACTCTCCACTTTGCCATCCTTGTCTGCCGTCTGGACACGCCATGGCACACCATTTTGCCGTCCGGAGGAGGCGGCGGTCCCCAATGGAGTGCTGTCTACGCGGGAGTCCTCCCTTTATTTAGTAGGGACTTGGCCTGGAGGGTGTTGCACGGAGCAGTCCCGTGCAATCGGTTTTTAAGTGGGTTCACAGACTCCCAGGCCGCTTGTCATTTCTGCGGTCTAGAGGAGTCCGTGTTCCATGTGTATGTTGAATGTGTGAGGTTGCAGCCCCTCTTCCATTATTTAAAGGGGCTGCTCCTCAAATTCTGGTTGCACTTCAGTCCCACGCTCCTGATCTTTGGGCACCCTGTGCGGAGGGGAGCGGGCAGGTCGGAAGTCCACCTCATGGGCCTGCTCTTGGGCATGGCCAAGGTCGCCATCACCTGGTCCAGGCAGCAGGCGGAGGAGGGGGTCATTCAGCCCGACTGCCTGCCTCTCTTCCGAGGTTACATCTGAGCCAGGGTGTACCTGAAGATGGAGCACACAGTGTCCATCAGTACGCTCGCGGGCTTCCCAAGAGGTGGGCACCGGAGGGACTGGAGTGCATCATCACCCCCGGCAACCAAATTTTAATTTGACTTAAGTTTGCGGTAAAAATTAATTTGTTAATTTTAGTGTCCCCCGCTAATAAGGGGGCACTTGAATTACGTTTCAACTAAAATAGTTGTAGAGCTGTTGTCCCTGATTCCACTAGGTGTGTCGAGGAGGCTCAAGCACGTGGATTGATCACATCCGAACTGACCCCCGTCCGGACAGAATTCCCCATCAGCGCCAAGCCCCGAAACTTCCCTCGGGAGCCGGCACCTCACAACTTGAGCCTCCTCCGGGAAATCCCCTCCGTGCCTTTCAGTTCTGCACGGAGGAGATTTCTGTACGGGCTGCTCCTGCACACTCTCCACTTTGCCATCCTCGTCTGCCGTCCGGACACGCCATGGCGCACCACCTTGCCGTCCGGAGGAGGCGGGGGTCTCCAGTGGAGTGCTCTCTTCGCAGGAGTCCTCCCTCTATTTATTGTGGACTTGGCCTGGAGGGTGGTCCACGGAGCAGTCTCATGCAATCAGTTTTTAAGTCGGTTCACGGGCTCCCAGGCCGCCTGTAAGTTCTGTGGTCTGGAAGAGTCCGTGTTCCATTTTTATGTGGAGTGTGTCAGGTTGCAGCCCCTGTTCCAATATTTGAAGGGGCTGCTCCTCAAATTCTGGTTGCACTTCAGTCCCACGCTCCTGATCTTTGGGCACCCTGTGCGAAGGGGAGCGGGCAGGCCAGAAGGCCTCCTCGTAGGACTGCTCCTGGGCATGGCCAAGGTGGCCATCAGCCGGTCCAGGCAGCGGGCAGTCGAGGGGGTCGTTCAGCCCAACTGCCTGCCTCTCTTCCGTGGTTACATCCGAGCCATGGTGTTCCTGGAGATGGAGCACGCGGTGTTCACCGGTCTGCTCACAGCCTTCCACGAGAGGTGGGCGCCAGAGGGACTGGAGTGCATCATCACCCCCTGGAACAGGATTTTAATCTAATTTGACCGGTTAAAGTTCCCACGTTAATTTGGATTTATGGGTTTTAGTGCCTTTAAAAAAAAGGGTTACTTGATTTAAACGTTCTTACAAAAATAGTTGTGGAGCTGTTGCATTGTGAGTGACCTAGCCAGTCAAGTGATGTTCACAAGACCCAATAAAACCCCAGTCAGTTAGGTCTAGGTCATCCACGATGAGGTATGCAGTTGTGAGCCTAGTGGATGACTGGTAATATGTAGTGTGATTGTTAAACCTTTGTTAATCAACCAATTAGTTTTTAATAGCAATGTGTTGCTATGAATTCTTAAGCAAAGAACCCACGAAGCAAATACTTTACAATGGTGTTGTTTGAAGGATAAATATTAGGCAGGACACCAAGCAGAACTCCCCTGCTCTTCTTTGAATAGTGCCATGAGATCTTTTACGTCACCCCGAGATGGTAAATGGGATCTCAGTTTAATGTCTCATCCGAAACAGTGCAGTGCTCCCACAGTACTGCAGCTGAGATTATGGGCCCAGTCCCTGGAGTGGGGCTTGAACCCATGACCTTCTGACTCAGAGGCGAGAAAGGCCGAGGAGGCTCAGTCAACTCAACCTCCAACATGTCCAACCAGTGTGGAGCAGCAATCAACAAAACCAATGATATAGCCAAAACCAATAGGGAGTCACGATCAAACTGTACAGTGATCTTGCTACAGTTGTACAGGGTATTGGTGAGGCCACACCTAGAATACTGCGTGCAGTTTTGGTTTCCATATTTAGGAAAGGATATATTTGCTTTGGAGGCAGTCAGAGGAGGTTCACAAGATTGATTCCAGAGATAAGGGGGTTGACTTATGAGGAAAGGTTGAGTAGGTTGGGCCTCTACTTATTGGAATTCAGAAGAATGAGAGGTGATTTGATCAAAACATATAAGATTATGAGGAGGCTTGACAAGGTGGATGCAGAGAAGATGTTTCCACAGATGGGGGAGAGTAGAACTAGAGGGCATGATCTTAGAATAAGGGGCCGCCCATTTAAAACTGAGGAGGAATTTCTTCTCTCAGAGGGTTGTAAATCTGTGGAATTCGCTGCCTCAGAGAGCTGTGGAAGCTGGGACATGAAATAAATTTAAGACAGAGATAGACAGTTTCTTAACCGATAAGGGAATAAGGGGTTATGGGGAACAGGCAGGGAAGTGGAGCTGAGTCCATGATCAGATCAGCCATGATCGTATTAAATGGTGCAACAGGCTCTAGGGGCCGTATGGCCCACTCCTGTTCCTATTTCTTATGTTCCTATTGTCTGGTCAGAGAGCACTGTCAATATTGTGCCCAGTTCTTGTTACAGAGACACAGGGGAGGTGGTGCAGAGAAAGCTCTACTAAGCTAATTCCTTATAAAAACATAAGAAACAGGAGCAGGATTAGGTCATATGGACAATCGAGCCTGCTCCGCCATTCAATAAGATCATGGCTGATCTTCAACCCCAACTTCACTTTCCTGTTTTGCTAAATAAAAAACATTTAAACCGAACATTTGTCTGAAATCATAAGTATTTCTGTAAAAACCAACCGTTCCCCCCGCACCCCGCACCCCCCCGCCCCTCCCACCCCCCCCCCGGGCTTCTCATCCCCACCTCTAAACCTTCTCCTTCCCCTACTGACTCCAAGCCACCTGGCTAAGGAGGTCCTCAGGCGATGCTTCATTGGGGAGGTGGGGGAGTGACGGCTGCTGCTTGGACGGATACGGGAGAGGACGGTCCCGAGGTGGGAACGTGCTCCGAGCCAGAAGCAAGATGTTGCTCCTGGCTTTCATGTGTGGTTGGCAATGGGAGTGCAGCACCTTGGGGTGCAGTGCCGCGCTCCGGGACCAGTGGGACCACTCTGCCATCAGTGTTCCTGACTACCAGCTCCAGGGTCTCCTCCACCCCTTCCATGTTATATCTTATTTGTTGGACAAAAACTCGGTGCCAACTATGTTCTTGATGCTTAGTCGGCTTTTTGCTGCTGGTGAATCTCCCTCGAGCCTCCCACAACAGCCAAACATGCACACACCACACACACACACACTTTCAGTTCCTCTCTCTCTGTCTCCTCTTCTGCGCATGTCATGATGACCCCTGACCTCCTGAATCGCAGGAAATGAGCGCTGCCATGCCGTTGTTGAGGACGGCGACACTATACGGCAGAAGGTCAGAGAGATTTAACGCTAAGACCCATTTCATATCGCTCGTGGTAACGCCCAATTTAAAAAATTAGAGCTGTACCTTACAATAGTTTGAGGGTGATTTTGAACTAACTCTCCAGGCGGAAATCCCTCAGAATTAGGTTGAATGGCGGATTTACACCCCGCCCAATATTACTCTACATTGCATCCTGTCAGTTTCACGACAGGTGGGTTTGATTAAAATCGTGCTCCCCCTCACCCCCCTCAAAAAAAAATCAGCAATTTCCTAGTGACCACTTTCCTCTGCGATCATTGCCATTGAGAAACCAGCATTGGGCAATAAAGTCCCCAACCGCACGTGCTGCACTCACGCAGACGTACTCGACCTTGGTCACATCAAAGGCTAAAGTGGCAGAACTTCCAGTAGGGGACCTCATGCCAGCTCTTCGGAACAGTTGGATCTTCAATTATTGACTTGGTTTGCTGCCCATTCCTGTGTTGAAATTGGATCTGGGATCGAATGATTCATTTCTAACCAATAGTTTACATTGAATAAATACATTCGCAGCAACAGGCTTGAATTATTTTGAGGTGAGGTCAGACGCCACCCCCTCCTCCCCCCCCCCCACCTCTCCACCTCTCTGCTGCATTGGGTATTATTGGTTCTTCCATGCCTAACTACTTTCAGAAGAAAGAAAGAAAGAAAGAATTAATTTATTGCATTTACAGCCAATGAAGTACTTATTGAAGTGTAGTCACTGTTGTGTTGTGGGAAACACGGCAGCCAATTTTCGCACAGCAATGTGATAATGATCAGAGAAACTGTTTTTGTTATGTTGATTGAGGGATAAATATTGGCCAAGGACACCGGTGATAACTCCTCCTGCTCTTCTTCAAACTAGTGGCCATGGGATCTTTTACGTCCACCTCAGAGAGCAGACGGGGCCTCGGTTTAACGTGGCATCCGAAAGATGGCACCTTCGGCAGTGCAACGCTCCCTCAGTACTGCACTGGAGTGTCAGCCTAGATTTATGTGCAGTGGGACTTGAACCCACAACCTTCTGACTCAGAGGCGCGTGTGCTACCCCGCCCACCACCACCACCACCACCCCGTCTGCTCTCAAGTGGACGTAAAAGATCCCATAGCACTTTTTCAAAGAAGAACAGGGGAGTTATAGCCAGTGTCTTGGCCAATATTTATCCCTCAATCAACGTACCAAAAACATTATCTGGCAATTATCACATTGCTAATTCTGGGACCTTGCTGTGCGCAAGTTGGCTGCCGCGTTTCTCACATGACAACAGTGACTACACTCCAAAAGTACTTCATTGGCTGTAAAGCGCTTTGAGGCAACTGGTGGTCGTGAACGGTGCTGTTTAAATGTCAGTCCTTCTTTCTTTTCAGTTTTGCCAGATCTCAGAGTTGCTTTCATTGCACCACCACAACCCAGCACTACCGTAGCCTTCTGACACCCATTCCCAGTGCTGCAAAGTCCCAGGATTTCCCAATATGACCAAGCAGCAAGACTACTATCAAAGGGACCACTCGTCTGCCAAGCCCCAGATTGTCCTCCCAATCCTTCCGCTTCCCCCACCCTGCCCCACACTGACTGCTCCCAGAACTTGAACCATTCCTGATTGCTCTTAAACTACACAATTCTCCAGTGATTCCCAAACGCCTGCCAGTGCCTTCCGATACACCTACAATGTGCAGACAGGTCCCACACTCTAGTCTTGTCCACTGAGTGATTACAAACTCAAGCTCCTGCCTCCAACGAACCCAGGGCCCAGCTGGAACCCAGGCCTGAATCTTGTTCAGACGCATGGGATAAAAGACCCGATTCTCCTGCTGAATGTACAAGCCTGAAGTGAATTTTTTACAAAGTGGGCATCGCTGGCAAGGCCGGCATTTATTGCCCATCCCTAATCGCCCTTGAGAAGGTGGTGGTGAGCCGCCTTCTTGAACCGCTGCAGTCCGTGTGGTGATGGCACTCCCACAGTGCTGTTAGGGAGGGAGTTCCAGGATTTTGACCCAGCGACGATGAAAGAACGGCCGATATATTTCCAAGTCAGGATGGTGTGTGACGTGGAGGGGAACTTGGATGTGGTGGTGTTCCCATGTGTCTGCGGCCCTCGTCCTTCTAGGTGGTAGAAGTCGCGGGTTTGGGAGGTGCTGCCGAAGAAGCCTTGGCGAGTTGCTGCAGTGCATCTCGCCCCTCATTCAAGGGGCAGCACAATAATAACATACGGACATAAGAAACACAAGTACCAGCGTCCTTATTATAGTGCCAGTTAGTGAACACTGTGGTTTAATTAGTCTTCTTAGATTGAATTACATAGAGGTCTACAACACAGAAATAGGCCATTGGTATTTATGCTCCCAGCGAGTCTCCTCCCACCATGTCCTGCTCCCGCTCTCAGAGGCACTGTGGGATGTTCGAACTAACAAATTAAATGCATGTTCAGCAATCAAAAGTTGGGTGCATAAGCAAAAGGAAGACAGGAATGAATCACGAGAACCTACATTTTGTGCTTGCTGTTGTGGAGCTCGCTCTTGCGATGGGCTTCATTGTATGGTTGTCCAAACTGGCATCACTTCCTGTGGAAGACAAGCGCGAGAATGAACAGCCCCAGATGGGAAAGAGCAATCTCTATGGTGACAAGCTTATCTGAGTGTGAGTTGCTCTCTCTTTCTCAACAAAGTTAACTGGAAGCTGGTGAGCGCAGAGCTCCCTTAGCTTTAATCTGCAGTTAAGTGGGAGATTTAATGTATTTGCTTCATGGATTCTTTGCTTAAGAATTCATAACACATTGCTATTAAGAACTAGTTGGTTTATTAGCAAAAGGTTTAACAATCACACTACACGTCATCAATTCATCCACCAGGCTCACAACCACCTTCCCAACCGTGGATCCCCCGAACCCAACTGGTTGGGGTTTTATTGAGTCTTGTGAACTTCATGTCACTAAGCCACTCCCAACTCAACAGCTCTACAAGCCTGAGAGCATCCTCACAGATGCATGCATTACATTAATTTATTTTGAAGAGTGGTGCTAACGGAAGTCTGCTCTGTTCATTCTTGAGGATTCTGGGTGGGGTGAGCATCATTTTGAAACCTAAGGAAGCTGAAATGGGACAGGGGTGAGTGGGGGATTGCAGCGATTTAGCATAACGTCCCTATTGAAATGTGTTTCAGTCCACTTCCAGGGGTCATAAGGCCTTAACAAAAACACCAGTGCCCTAATTTGGCACCCAGCCCATAATAGATTGAGGCAGAAAGTGGCAACTAACTACACCGAGAAGGTTAAGCTGAAAAGACCCTCCCATAAATTCATATTAACGTGGCCATTAAAAATAGCAAAACAAAGCTTCAGGCTTCATTTCTAGAGGGATAACATTGAACAGCAGAGAAGTTATGTTGAACTTATACAGAACCTTGGTTAGACCACACTTGGAGTATGGTGCATAGTTCTGCCCTCCACAAAGGATACGGAGTCACTGGTAAAAGTGCAAACCAAAGATTTACAAGGATGATACCAGAACTGAGTGGATATACTTATCAGGAAAGGCTGCACAGGCTGCGGATTGTTGTCTTTGGAAAAGGGACGACTGAGGGATAACCTAATCGAGGTCTCTAAACCGATGAAGGGGTTCAAAAGGGTAGGCATCAAAAAGTTGTTTCCACTTGCAGGCGAGACCAGCACTAGGGGCCATAAATATAAGATTGTACCACTAATAAATGCAATAGGGAATTCAGGAGAAACTTCTTTACCCAGAGAGTGGTGAGAATGTGGAACTTGCTACCACATGGAGTAGTTAAGGCGAATAGTATAGATACATTTAAGGGGAAGCTAGATAAACACATGAGGGAGAAAGGAATAGAAGGACATGCTGGAGCATAAAGCCAGCACGGACCAGTTGGGTTGAATGGCCTGCTTCTGAGCTGCAGACTCAATGTACTTCTCTGTGTTTTTTTGATGTTGTTGGTGTCAGTTGAGAGAGGAACGTTGGTCTGGAAACTTAAGTCCCCTTCTTCATTTAGTGCTGTAGGGACTTTGACATCCTTTCTACCTGATATGCTGCGGGACAATTAAACTAGGCAAAACCAAGCTAGAATTTAGACAAAAATGCTTATATTCTGACATGGGCACCACTCACCATAACAAGTGGTTGTATAAGAAGACAGACATTGCCACGTCTTAGCCAGATATACAGTGAGGCGTGTTATTTCCTTGTATCATGTTTGATGACGTCAGTGGGTTATTAAATATATCTACAAGATAGTGATAAATAATATCAAAGGGAGAAAGACTTGCATTTCTATAGCGCCTTTCATGACCACCGGATGCCTCAAAGCGCTTTACAGCCAATGAAGTACTTTTGGAGTGCAGTCACTGTTGAAATGTGGGAAACGCGGCAGCCAATTTGCGCACAGCAACTCCCACAAACAGCAATGGGATAATGACCAAATAATCTGTTGATTGAGGGATAAAAATTGGCCAGGACACTGGGGATAACTCCCCTGCTCTTCTTCAAAATAGTGCCATGGGATCTTTTACATCCACCTGAGAGAGCAGACGGGGCCTCGGTTTAACGTTCCATCTGAAAGCTGACACCTCCGATAGTGCAGCACTCCCTCAGCACTGCACTGGAGTGTCAGTTAGATTATTGTGCTGAAGTCTCTGGAGTGGGACTTGAACCCACAACCTTCTGACCCACGGGCAAGAGTGCTAACTACTTAGCCACTGACTGTCACTCCAGATTTTAATTGAATAAACACAGTGAACACATATTTCCCTCTATATACCACTCGCCCCCTTCAATCGCATTGCAGCATCAACCTTATTCTACTTGTATTGTATCTAGGAAATCAAACGTGTCATATCGTAGAACAGAGGCAAACTCCCGCCGTCACTTATTCAATACAGTTTAAATAATTGCAAAAGTTGCATTTACAGAGCAGCTTGTGAAGCATTTCCTTAACTGAGATGTTCTATTGAAATCTCATTTGAAAAAAGATGAGCTTGGCCTTATCACAGGGTGAAAAAAAAACCTCGTCAAAATGTTACTCATTTCAGTGGAAAGTTTTTATAGAATCATATAGAATCATAGAATGGCTACAGCACGGAAGGAGGCCATTCGGCCCGTCGAGCCCAAGTCGGCTCTCTGCTAGAGCACTTTGGCTAGTCCCACTCCCCCACCCTTTCCCCGTAGTTCTGCAAATTTTCTTTTCTTTCAGGTACTAAATCCAACTCCCTTTTGAAAGCTGTGATCGAGTCTGCCTCCACCACCCTTTCAGGCAGTGCATTCCAGATTACAACTGCTTGCTGCATAAAAAAGTTTTTTTCTTACGTCGCCTTTAGTTATTTTGCCAATCACCTTAAATCTGTGTCCTCTGCTTCTCAACCCTACCACCAATGGGAAGAGTTTCTCTCGATCTACTCTGTCCAGACCCCTCATGGTTTAGGGTAATTTGGTAACTAAGGCTCAAAACGAGGGTGACTTGCTTCCACGCCGAAAAGGAATGAGTTCACAGATGCTTCAATGAGTTCACAGATGCACATCAGCCACCACACGGGCTTGACAGAGCTAGGTCTTGGTCCAGTAGCAAGGATTAACCAAGACGACTGGAGACCAGCTCTGCTGCACGGACCTAGTGCGCTCACATATCGCAGTGTGGGCTGGCCCGTGCTGCCCCTGGGTCCCAGACTCACGCCTCTCCTGGGCCCCAGTCACTTCCATCTACAATCACTCGCCGCTCCTTCGCCCCTCCTCTGTGCCTGCCCGCACTGCAATCAGCGACCTGACTTCGCAACCCTCCTGCTCCCTCTGATGGCCCCGGCCTGCTGATGGTCTTGCAGGCCGGGAACGTGCCGATTTCCGGGCCGGGCCAGGCAGGGCCGGGCCCTCTAATGTTTGTATTCGAATCGCACATTTACTTCCGGTTTTGCTCTTCTATTCAGAGCCAATATCCGACAGGCTAACTAGAATGTCAAACAACCTGTTTATGAATCAAATGGACATAAGACAATGCGAAAGACATCTTCAAGTCCAATTCACCTACCTGTGGTGGTATCACCAGCAAGTACAAAGCACCACACAGACAGAAGTGTAAATCCAAGATGAAAACAGAACAGCTCCATGTCGATGCCTGGCCACTGACTGCTCGACTGACTTTACTTCCTCTTTGCAAGTAAGCTCAGCAAGTGCTTGCGGCTTCAGGCACACCGTCCAACTTTGAAAAAGATTGCACGGGTGAAATTCATTGAAGGGGGCAGCTCAGGACTAGCGATAGTGAATCTGCCGCCAGACTACACATCCGCAGCATAACTAAGACCGCCTATTTACACCTCCGTAACATCACCCGCATCCGCCCCTGCCTCAGCTTATCCCCTACTGAAACCCTCATCCACGCCTTCGTTACCTCCAGACTTGACTCCTCCAACGCACTCCTGGCTGGCCTCCCACAATTCTACCCTACGTAAACTAGAGGTCATCCAAAACTGGGCAGCCCGTGTCCTAACTCGCACCAAGTCCCGCTCACCCATCACCCCAGTGCTCGCTGACCTACATTGGCTCTCGGTTAAGCGACGCCTCGATTTCAAAATTTTCATTCTTGTTTTTAAACCTATTCATGGCCTCGCCCCTCCCTATCTCTGCAATCTCCTCCAGACTCACAACCCCCCGAGATGTCTGCGCTCCTCTAATTCTGCCCTCTTGAGTATCCCTGATTATAATCGCTCCACCATCGGTGGCCGTACCTTCAGCTGCCTGAGCCCCAAGCTCTGAAACTCCCTCCCTAAACCTCTCTTTCCTGCTTCAAAGCGCTCCTTAAAACCTACCTCTTTGACCAAGCTTTTGACACCAAATTCTACTTGTGCGGCTCGGTGACAAATTCTTTATCACCTCACACTCCCGTGATGCGCCTTGGGACGTTTCACTATGTTAAAGGTGCTATCTAAATACAAGTTGTTGTTGTTATATGTCTTGCCTGATAGCAGGTTCCATTGATGTCAGCAGGAAGCAAAATCGGACAGAGTGTAGAACGAGTGCCTAGTTCGCTATCGCCCGGTTTGTGCAACCGCCCAGGATGACTTTCATCCCATCGTGAGTCCATTAAATTAAGTAATAGTTAATGAAACCATTAGATTCCAAGTTCATAACATGTCGGTTGTACATGTGTGCCTCCCATGAATGACAGGTCTCTTTATAGATTCTCCAAAGAGATACATGGGCAGGAATGCGGGAAGGCAGAATGGCATCAGTCGCCCATTATACGCCCCGCCCCATCGACCTCATTCTAATGAAAGACAGACGTATTTATATAGCGCCTTTCATGATGACCGGACATCTCAAAGCGCTTTACAGCCAATGAAGTACTTTTGGAGTGTAGTCACTGTTGTAATGTGGGAAACGCAGCATTCACTTTGCGCACAGCAAGCTCCCACAAACAACAATGTGATAATGAGCAGATCATGTATTTTTGTTATGTTGATTGAGGGATAAATATTGACCTCAGTACACCGGGGAGAACTCCTCTGCTTTTCTTCAAAATAGTCCAATGGGTACTTTCACCAGAGAGCATACGGGGGGCCTCGGTTTAATGTCTCACCCGAAAAACGACACCTTTGACAGTGCAGCGCTCCCTCAGCACTGCACTGGGAGTGTCAGCCTGGATTTATGTGCTCAATAATTAAATTCCAAGTTCACAACGTGTCGATTCTACATGTGTGCCTCCCATAAATGACAGGTTAGCATTTATCGGTTCTCCAAAGAGATACAGAGGAGTGAAATTGCCAATTCACAAGTACCAATTAGCAGTTGCATACAGGGTTGGTATGCTGCCAAATCCCAGTCTGTATAACACCACAGTATTTCTACACAGCATTCGCTTTTCTGTTGGCCCTGAAATTCCAGCCTCCCCGGGTCCGTATGGAGTGTGTCCAAGAACGCATTGCAAAAGCCGGTTTTCGGCGTGCAGTTTCTGGCTTGTCAGATGGCCCGCATCTCGGGAGCGAGGACACTTTCACGGCAGAGTTTGAGCTATTTGCCCATCTCTTGCCCAGCGAATGTCCTTAAAACTCTTGCGCCTGGTAAAAGCAGGTGCATAGCCTACTTTTACCAGCGTAAGAGTTTAAAAACATATGTAAAACATATAAAAATAAAAATTTTAAATACATATTTATGTTAAAAACCCTGCCCACTCAGGTAATTTTATTTTGAACCATAATTAAAACTATTTTTGAAAATAGGCAAATATTTTTTTCAAAAAACTTTTCTATCAACTTTAATTTCTATAAGGTGAGGTTTTTTTTAATTAATGTTTGGATGTTTGGGGGTGTTTCTCATTCATAGTAATAGGAGGCCCACGTGTCTCCCACGGACGTTACAACGTGAACATGCTCCGTTATGCAAGAAGAGGGGGCCTCGAGTTCGGGATCTCTGGTGAGCGTTCGACGAAAAGCTAAGTGCGCACCGTTTCTCCTATTTTTAGTCGAACGCTCACGGGAAGAAGAAACCGGAATTTCAGGGCCATTAGGTGCTGCAAAGCATCATTTTCAGCAGTAACTTTAGTACTAATTCAAATTTAAGTAAAGAAAAAAAAATCACGTCCAACACACAAAGCTTTTATAGAATGCTCAATGCCAATAGGTTATGTAACATCTTTCACCAACAATATGGATATAGACAACTAGATTCCATGTTTAAATGTGGTATTTTAATGTACAGCTTATGTACAAGAAGCTGTAAAATAAGCTAATGTAAAGTTCAATAGTTGCCCAAGTAGACTGTGTCAGTGCAACAAAATCATCATTCAAAGTCTTATGTACAGATTTGTTTGTGACTTAACCAGACGAAAGTTTTTTGAACGGGCAACTCGAACTGCTATAAACAAAACCAACTGTAAGGTCTGAAGTGTTATGATTTCAGTTCCATTAGATAAGTGGTCACTGCACCATTAAGCAGGTTCTCGCTCTACAAACTGATAATAATCTGTCGTTGCGACAGATGTACAAGGTCATTATGGAATGCTGGCTTGACAGGCTGCTCAAGCTAGACAACGATTCATTCAACAAAGAGTATCCTTGAATGAAGCGGATTGGAATGATTAAGCAGAGTCAGATCCCAGGAGAGAGCTCTTCAACCAATATAACTTTATAAAGACGTATAAAACTAACTAGATTTACGTTCATCATATTTACTGTCCTCACAGAACCAGCTACATTATTGGATGTTGTTTGTCATGAGTCATCCCATTAACTGTCTAACTTCTCTCTTCTATTATGGTACCACGGATGGGAATGCAGGAATGTGGGAAGGCAGAATGACATCGGTCACCCCTGATGTCCCATACGCATCTCCATCGATTTCATTAGCACTGAATATCGGGCGTGTTGTTTTGTTCAACAAATGCGATTCCGGCTGCTTTGCTCCTAATGTTCCATTTCACCGACCCCCGTAACTTACTCGTGACAGTTATGGAGACTCTGCGATAACCCGAGACCTTTCCCAATGAAGGCGAAGACTTACTCTGGGCGCCAAAGCGCAACGGCTTTAGGATTTAGATACATGCAGGAAACCCGCTCCGCCCTCCCCTTGCCCCATTGAATTAACTGCTTAATGTCAATCCTCTTGGTTCGGTAAAGCTGAAGCGTTACATAATCGCTGCCTCTATCTCCGATCACGATTGCCAAGGAACCTTGTGAAATTTGCACCAGGAAAAGCTCAGAGTGACATAGACTTTCCAGCGAGCCTCTGCGCACCGTAATGCTGAAGGGGTTCTGTTTTAACTTTGAAGAATGGTATAAAATGAGCCGCTGTCAAATCGGCCGCTCGTTATACGGAAGTCAGTGGAAAAGTAGCTTGGACGGGAACTATGGCAGTTCTGCCACCGCCCGCTTTGTCCCTCCACCGAAGTTGAATATTCCCTCCAAAAAATGAGGGTGAAAGTGGTTTTGGGCAGAATTGCAAAATGGCTAATTAGCTCCCACCCCAAGTGTCAGCTGTGGCTCAATGGGTAACACTCTCTCGCCTCTGAATCATAAGGTTCTGGGTTCAAGTCCCTACTCCAGATATTCAAGCACAGAAGTCCAGGTTGACACTCCAGTGCAGTGCTGAGGGAGCACTGCACTGTCGGAGGTGCCGTCTTTCAGATGAGACGTTAAACCGAGGCCCCGTCTGCTCTCTCAGGTGGACGTAAAAGATCCCATGGCACTGTTTCGCTGAAGAGCAGGGGAGTTCTCCCCGGTGTCCTGACCAATATTTATCTCTTAATTAACATCACAAAAACATATTATCTGGTCATTGTCATATTGCTGTTTGTGCGCAAATTGGCTGCTGTGTTTCCTACATTGCAACAGTGACTGCACCTCAAAAGTACGTAATTCGCTGTAAGCGCTTTGGGACTTTGTGGTTGTGAAAGGCGCTGTTATCTTTTTCTTTCTTCTTTCCTGTTGACGGATTAGATCAAGAAGTCCAACAATTCGTTTCTGGTAATAATGATTGTAATGCTCGGCTGACCCGTGACCCTTTCGCCCGTTCTGTCATTATAAGCCACTTTATTGATTTCGCCTCTAACCTCTTCATAAACAAAGTCTGTTGTCTCCACATCAGGAATGGGTGGTCTGAGGCTTTGTGTCACATCGATTAGGCAACTGTTGCTGAGGATACCGAGAGAGAGAGTAAGTTGAAGGGGTTATTGCTACTGGTTACCTTGCAAACTCTGAGTGGAGCTGTAACGGAACAAGGACATGTGCTCCGCATTGATTGCCCTGTTCAGCTGGGCAATTTCCTTAGTGACATCTGTGGCACAATATGAATTGTATCTAAATTATTGGAAGGTTGCAGCAATAGAAATGAGGATGTTGCCCTGGCGTGAAGAAATACAAATAAAAAGATGACTTGACAAATTGGGACTGGTTTTGTTAAACAGGAATCTATGGGTGATTTGACGAACGTGTTTTGATGTGGGAAGCACAGGGTTAATGGGAATGTGGTTTTAAAACACAGCAGCTATGTTACAAGGCGTGATGGGCAGCTTGGCCAAAACAGACATCGTCATCATCATCAGAGGCAGTCCCTCGGAATCGAGGAAGACTTGGTTCCACTCTAAAAATGTCTATACAGTAGACAACTCAAATCGCTGGAGAAATACCACCAATGATGTCTCCACAAGATCCTGCAAATCCCCTGGGAGGACAGATGCATCAACGTTAGCGTCCTCGACCAGGCCAGCGACCCCAGCATTGAAGCACTGACCACACTTGACCAGCTCCGGTGGGCAGGCCACATAGTTCGCATGCCTGACACAAGAAAACAGACAGAAGCATAGTGTCAGCAGTTAATGAGTAACAGTTGGTATAAAGATGTTTCATGATACCTTGTGACAGAGGCAATGAGTAAATATGAAACCTTTACAGAGCCAATTGGCAAACATAAGACAGTTGAGATAAAAGAATACATCTCCTGAGCGTTTACGTGATTAACAATTGACAGTTGCTCAGTTGTTGATCACGTTAGCTTGTCACCTGCCGAGTTTCTCTTCTGCTTGATCATGTATAAATACACTCCCACAACTACTGTAAAGTTGAGAGACTTCAGGACTTGACTTGGGATGCCAAACGCTCTCCTCTGCATGCTTTTATTAAAGAATTCTCGTATCGTGGACTATAAGTAACTTCGAGTGGTGTTTTTCCCACAACAATTGGCATAGTATCGGTAGGATCCGCTGCAGGTCCGGAGATCGAAACCCTGGGAGACCGACAGAAAAGAGGGTAGGTAAAATTAATACGTTACCCATTGTTACATCTGCCAATCACCCCAGTAGTTTTGCCGGGCCAACAAGGATTCGCGAACAATATGGAGTCACGGTGACCACCTTCGAGAAGGCAGCGCTGCGCTAAAGGGTTACGGGAGTCACGGGAACTTAAGTGAAGGAAGTAACGTGACGTGACTTAAAAGTGTCGACGATAAGTTTAGACATAGACTTGCGAGTAACCGATACTGGGATTGGTTAACAAAATGACCGATACATCAGGGAACCTACAGGATCGGATAACAGAATATCACAGAAACATGGAAACATAGAAAATAGGTGCAGGAACAGGCCAATCGGCCCTTCGAGCCTGCACCACCATTCAATATGATCATGGCTGATCATACAACTTCAGTACCTCACTCCTGCCTTCTCTCCATGCCCCCTGATCCCTTTAGTCGTAAGGACCACATCTAACCCCCTTTTGAATATATCCAACAAACTGAACTAAACAACTTTCTGTGGTAGAGAATTCCACAGGTTCACAATTCTCTGGGTGAAAAAGTTTCTCCTCATCTTTCTAGATGGTTTACCTCTTATCCTTAGACTGTGACCCCTGGTTCTGGACTTCCCCAACATCAGGAACATTCTTCCTGCATCTAACCTGTCCAAACCTGTCAGAATTTTATTTGGATCTATGAGATCCCCTTTCATTCTTCTAAATTCCAGTGAATATAAGCCTAGTCGATCCAGTCTTTCTTCATATGTCAGTACTGCCATCCCGAGAATCAGTCTGGTGAATCTTTGCTGCACTCCCTCAATAGCAAGAATGCCCTTCCTCAGATTAGGAGACCAAAACTGCACACAATACTCAAGGTGTGATCTCACCAAGGCCCTGTACAACTGCAATAAGACCTCCCTGCTCTTATACTCAAATCCTCTCGCTATGAAGGCCAACATGCCATTTGCTTTCTTCACCGCCTGCTGTACCTGCATGCCAACTTTCAATGACTGATGTACCATGACACCCAGGTCTCGTTGCGCCTCCCCTTTTCCTAATCTGTCACCGTTCAGATAATAATCTGCCTTCCTGTTTTTGCCACCAAAGTGGATAACCTCACATTTATCGACATTATATTGCATCTGCCATGTATTGGCCCACTCACCTAACCTGTCCAAGTCACCCTGCAGCCTCTTAGCATCCTCCTCACAGCTCACACTGCCACCCAGCTTAGTGTCATCTGCAAACTTGGAGATACTACATTCAATTCCTGCGTCTAAATAATTAATGTATATTGTAAATAGCTGGGGTCACAGCACTGAGCCCTGCGGCACCCCACTAGTCACTGCCTGCCATTCTGAAAAGGACCCGTTTATTCCCACTCTTTGCTTCCTGTCGACCAACCAGTTCTCTATCCACGTCAATGCATTACCTTCAATACCATGTACCTTAATTCTGTTGAGAAAGCATGATAAGATTAAGGGAAAGATGGAGAAAGGAGGATGGTATCCGGGGGAAAGTCTGGAGCGCCAGAAGGAATGGCGGAATAAGGAAAGTAAGCATAAGGAAGATAAAGCAATTGTAATACTCCGTCATGCACAGTCAAGAATGTGTAGAGCTGAGGAAGAACATCAGGAAAGAATGACAAAGGAAAACGAGGAAAAAAAAGAAATCAGAATAAAACAATTAGAAAAAGAAAATGAAGAACTAAACAAAAAATTAAGTAAAGTAAAAAGGGTAGGCATCAAATGCATTGCAGTAGTAAAAGGGAGATCAAAACCAAGTGCCCCAATAATGAAGAAACTATTTTAGGGACGGCTATGTTGGAAGAGGTGGGTGCCCTTATTGACCCAAGGCAAAGGAAGGTTATCTGGCCAAATACCACGGGGAACAAGGAACGTAAATCAGGACTGCGAGTAAGCTCCAAGAAGACCAGATAGGTCAGACTTCCATGAAACACCTGGGACATACTATCCAACAGGGGCACAGGGCTATGTCCGATAACTGATGGACAGCAATCAAAGAAATGCCCAGACCAATTAATGTAAGGGGAGTCAGGCAAGTTTCAGGACTTTTTAACTATTGCCGGAAATTTATCCCAGGGTTCACGTCCTTAGTAGCCCCAATTCAGGATCTCATAAAAGGAAGGAAGCCCCCATTACAATCCGCCACCTGGGGACCGGATTAGGAATTGGCGTATATGTAAGTTAAGCAAGCCCTGACAAGTGCCCCAGCTTTGGGGTTGCCCGATATGAGTAAATCGTTCCACCTTTACTATGATAGTGAAGGATATTTTTACAATGCTATATTGGTACAAGAACACAGAGATAGGAAACAACCAGTATCCGATTACTCCACCCGCCAATGACCAGTAGTGGCCGGACTGCCCCGATGTGTCGCGGCCTTAGATTGTGCCGCCTGGGCAGTTGGCATCAGTGAGCCAGTCATGAGGGTTGCATAGACCATGTTACACACCCAGCATACTTTAGTGGAACTATTGCGCACAGGAAAGCTGAGGGCAGCCTGGGAAGCAGTGCTTATTCCCAAAGATAAAACCATTGAAATTATTTTGACACACCTTGTCCCTTTAGAATTTGAGCCCCACCGGGAAGACCTAAGTCTGTCAAGTCTAGTACCACGTACCAACTCATGGTGTTCATTATCATACATTTTCTCTCAGGACCAAAATCAACCCATTCTTTGGTCCCGGTGTTTGCTTTGGACATCTACGCTGGAATACCAGGAGGAGGATGCCAAGTGCTTCCAGGACGATGTTCAGTTGCCGCACCCTTTATCTGCAACAAACTAATTCCGACATCGGCTGATGGCCCTCCTGTTGGCTGAAACAGATTTTGGTTCAATTTCAAATGGTTTTACCTGTGACCATGGGGTGAACCCGGCAACTGGAGTTCTGACCCATGGGACAGAGCATAAGTGTGAGTCAGTAGCAGAAAACGAGGAAAATTGTGGGGTCAAGGATACACCATTGGAAGGGTGCATTTCAGGTTCTCATGACTAGTGATACCAGTGTATGCTTAGACATGAGAGGAGGACGACATTGGAAACACTGGTCACAGGTAAAACCATTTGAAATTGAATCAAAATCTGTTTCAGCCAACAGGAGGCTCTGTGTCTTAATGCAAGGAGTATCCATAATAAGGTGGATGAATTAACTGTGCAAATAGATGCTAACAGATATGATGTGATTGGGATTACAGAGACGTGGCTCCAGGATGATCAGGGCTGGGAACTCAACATCCAAGGGTATTCAACATTTAGGACGGATAGAATAAAAGGAAAAGGAGGTGGGGTAGCATTGCTGGTTAAAGAGGAGATTAATGCAATAGTTAGGAAGGACATTAGCTTGGATGATGTGGAATCTATATGGGTAGAGCTGCAGAACACCAAAGGGCAAAAAACATTAGTGGGAGCTGTGTACAGACCTCCAACTAGTAGTAGTGATATTGGGGAGGGCATCAAACATGAAATTAGGGGTGCATGTAATAAAGGTGCAACAGTTATCATGGGTGACTTTAATATGCATATAGATTGGGCTAACCAAACTGGAAGCAATACGGTGGAGGAAGATTTCCTGGAGTGCATAAGGGATGGTTTTCGAGACCAATATGTCGAGGAACCAACGAGGGGGGAGGCCATCTTAGACTGGGTGTTGTGTAATGAGAGAGGATTAATTAGCAATCTCGTTGTGTGAGGCCCTTTGGGGAAGACTGATCATAATATGGTGGAATTCTACATTAGGATGGAGAATGAAACAGTTAACAGAGACCATGGTCCAGAACTTAAAGAAGGGTAACTTTGAAGGTATGAGGCGTGAATTGGCTAGGATAGATTGGTGAATGATACTTAAGGGGTTGACAGTGGATGGGCAATGGCAGACATTTAGAGACCGCATGGATGAACTATAACAATTGTACATTCCTGTCTGGCGTAAAAATAAAAAAGGGAAGGTGGCTCAACCGTGGCTGGCTATCAAGGGAAATCAGAGATAGTATTAAAGCCAAGGAAGTGGCACACAAATTGGCCAGAAATAGCAGCGAACCCAGGGACTGGGAGAAATTTAGAACTCAGCAGAGGAGGACAAAGGGTTTGATTAGGGCAGGGAAAATAGAGTACGAGAGGAAGCTTGCAGGGAACATTAAGACGGACTGCAAAAGCTTCTATAGATATGTAAAGAGAAAAAGGTTAGTAAAGACAAACGTAGGACCCCTGCAGTCAGAATCAGGGGAAGTCACAACGGGGAACAAAGAAATGGCAGACCAATTGAACAAGTACTTTGATTCGGTATTCACTAAGGAAGACACTAACAACCTTCCGGATATACAAGGGGTCAGAGGGTCTAGTAAGAAGGAGGAACTGAGGGAAATCCTTATTAGTCGGAAAATTGTGTTGGGGAAATTGATGGGATTGAAGGCCGATAAATCCCCAGGGCCTGATGGACTGCATCCCAGAGTAATTAAGGAGGTGGCCTTGGAAATAGCAGATGCATTGACAGTCATTTTCCAACATTCCATAGACTCTGGATCAGTTCCTATGGAGTGGAGGGTAGCCAATGTAACCCCACTTTTTAAAAAAGGAGGGAGAGAGAAAACAGGGAATTATAGACCGGTCAGCCTGACATCGGCAGTGGGTAAAATGATGGAATCAATTATTAAGGATGTCATAGCAGCGCATTTGGAAAGAGGTGACATGATAGGTCCAAGTCAGCATGGATTTGTGAAAGGGAATCTTCTGGAATTTTTTGAGGATGTTTCCAGTAGAGTGGACAAGGGAGAACCAGTTGATGTGATGTATTTGAACTTTCAGAAGACTTTCGACAAGGTCCCACACAAGAGATTAATGTGCAAAGTTAAAGCACATGGGATTGGCAGTAGTGTGCTGATGTGGATTGAGAACTGGTTGGCAGACAGGAAGCAAAGAGTAGGAGTAAATGGGTACTTTTCAGAATGGCAGGCAGTGACTAGTGGGGTACCGCAAGGTTCTGTGCTGGGGCCCCAGCTGTTTACATTGTACATTAATGATTTAGACGAGGGGATTAAATGTAGTATCTCCAAATTTGTGGATGACACTAAGTTGGGTGGCAGTGTGAGCTGCGAGGAGGATGCTATGAGGCTGCAGAGTGACTTGGATAGGTTAGATGAGTTGGCAAATGCATGGCAGATGAAGTATAATGTGGATAAATGTGAGGTTATCCACTTTGGTGGTAAAAACAGAGAGACAGACTATTATCTGAATGGTGACAGATTAGGAAAAGGGGAGGTGCAACGAAACCTGGGTGTCATGGTCTATCATTCATTGAAGGTTGGCATGCAGGTACAGCAGGCGGTTAAGAAAGCAAATGGCATGTTGGCCTTCATAGCGAGGGGATTTGAGTACAGGGGCAGGGTGGTGTTACTACAGTTGTACAGGGTCTAGGTGAGGCCACACCTGGAGTATTGTGTACAGTTTTGGTCTCCTAACTTGACGAAGGACATTCTTGCTATTGAGGGAGTGCAGCGAAGATTCACCAGACTGATTCCTGGGATGGCGGGACTGACATATCAAGGAAGACTGGATCAACTGGAGGGAGAGAGAAAACAGGGAATTATAGACCGGTCAGCCTGACATCGGCAGTGGGTAAAATGATGGAATCAATTATTAAGGATGTCATAGCAGCGCATTTGGAAAGAGGTGACATGATAGGTCCAAGTCAGCATGGATTTGTGAAAGGGAATCTTCTGGAATTTTTTGAGGATGTTTCCAGTAGAGTGGACAAGGGAGAACCAGTTGATGTGATGTATTTGAACTTTCAGAAGACTTTCGACAAGGTCCCACACACTGGAGTTCAGAAGAATGAGAGGGGATCTCATAGAAACGTTAAAAATTCTGACGGGTTTAGACAGGTTAGATGCAGGAAGAATATTCCCAATGTTGGGGAAGTCCAGAACCAGGGGTCACAGTCTAAGGATAAGGGCTAAGCCATTTAGGACCGAGATGAGGAGAAACTTCTTCACCCAGAGAGTGGTGAACCTGTGGAATTCTCTACCACAGAAAGTTGTTGAGACTAATTCACTAAATATATTCAAAAAGGAGTTAGATGTAGTCCTTACTACTAGGGGGATCAAGGGGTATGGCGAGAAAGCAGGAATGGGGTACTGAAGTTGCATGTTCAGCCATGAACTCATTGAATGGCGGTGCAGGCTCGAAGGGCCGAATGGCCTACTCCTGCACCTATTTTCTATGTTTCTAAAGCCCAGAAGCTGTATCAAAAACTAACCAGATAAGTGCTGGAACAAGGGGTTAAAGGGAACGGCCGTGCCCCGGGCCACGCCACAAAAGGCCACACAGGAGAGATACGCTTAATCTTTAACACTGGAACCTCAATAGTTAATACGATTGATTTAGCAACCCGGGACAGTAAAATTAGTGACCTAGGCTCTCGAATGAAAGAAATTCTAAGGGAGCAGAATCAGAACCAGGACTCCCAATTGACTGAGGATCAGGTCCTCCCCGGTCGGCTTCAGGACGTGGCTACTGTCCTTGAGGCACATGCCCAAACCATGAATAAAATGATTCAGGAGGACCATGAAGTCTGCAAGAATGCTGCAAGGAATGATGTCTGCAGCACATTTGGAAATTGTGTGGTGGAACAGACCAGGGAAAATTTATCCCAGATAAAGGAAGGTGAGGTACTCTTTTGGATTGGCAACGAGCAATTGGCTAATCTATCCTGTCAAGGAGAGACTATCCCAGGATAGCAACTCAGGGGAATGGTGCAGGTATACCCTACCCAAATTGAATGCAAGGTGAACGGTGACAGTCTGCTGGGACTGATACTTGCAATACCAGTGATTGTACCGGGAACAGAGCCTCTAGAGGTATGCCGAGTCCAAAACATCGAAATCGTGAAGGGAAATACATGCATAACGTATCATGAGACATTACCCCATGCAGTAACATATGAAGGTAGTTTAGTGGGAACAAAGTTGGGAGGTTTTGCCACCCGTCAGGAAATAACAATTGCGGCCAGTGGATTTAACATATTAAAGAAAGGGATAAACTGTATTCTGGAGGCCATTGGAGCCTGTTTAACACCAACGCAGCTACTTATGTTGACAAAGGAGAGTACTGTGTAACCACTAACCAGAAAACCTTTGATTACACAGACCAGAGCTGTGAGATCCCCAGCCCCGATGTTCTGTTTCACCCCGGAGGTGCCGATGAGGATTGGATGAGAAGTGTGATCGATATACACAGACGAGAGTCCACTGCAATCCAGGTGTCTGAAGGCATCAAGAAGGAACTACCAAGTTCCCAAGTACAAAGTTCCCTCACTGCCGGAACTCATGGTGGAGCCTACTGAATCCCAGCAGATGGAGTACACGCTCCAGCAACAGAACAAGGAAAAGGAAATAGAGGAAATTTAGGTCATCAATTGGTGGGATGCCTTATGGGACTGGGAACTGAACATTCCGATCCATCCGTGGATCCGTGTAATATATCGCATGTGTTAGTAGTGAACCAACTGTCGATTGTTGTATAGCTCCTTCATGACATCTGTGGACAGGCCCGGCGAAAGAAAGCCAAAAGGTTGGCTAAAGGAATAACCCAAATAAGGGAAGGAGGGGAAAGCACACCTCTCAAACCAGGCCCGTATCAAAGTACTTAAAGCAATGGAAGATGGGTGGGGTATTAAGCAGCTCAAGAGGGAATACATAGTGGTAGTTTCAACCCAGGCATTGCCAGGTCATTAGGATACTGGTGACGCCGTAAGAGGTTCATAGAAACATAGATATAGAACATAGAAAATAGGTGCAGGAGTAGGCCATTCGGCCCTTCAAGCCTGCACCGCCATTCAATGAGTTCATGGCTGAACATGCAACTTCAGTACCCCATTCCTGCTTTCTCACCATACCCCTTGATCCCCCTAGTAGTAAGGACTATATTTAACAGTAGTCGGGATGTGACACTTGTGGTTGTCCAGAGGATCCTTGGATATGAAGCCATAGGTAGAACATGGCTGTTGGGAAGGGAATGGATTCCTGACCAGGGCCAACAGGTGAGATTGATGTGAGAAGCACAGGGTTAATGGGAATGTTGTTCTAAAACACTGTAGCTATGTTACAAGGCATGATGCATAGCTTGGCCAAAACTGACAGAAGCATAGTGTCAGCAGTGAATAAGTAATAGTTGGCATAAAGACATTTCATGATACCTTGGGCCCAAATTTTCCCAGGAGTTGCTCCGGTTTTTTTTGGAACAACTTGATTTTTCTGGAGTATCTTAAAAATCCCCATTCTGCACATTTAATTTGCGCCAGTGTAAGTGAGTTAGTTAGGATTTTTTTTTAGTTTAGTTTTTTTTTCAAAAGGGGCATTACCAGCCACCTACGCCTGTTTTGGCCATTTAAGCTAGTTTGGACAGCTAATAGTTGCTCCAAACTAACTTAGGCCAGCGAATGTGGCCGCACAGAAAACCCTTGCAGAGAGTTAAGAAATCAGCGCAGGTAGCAGGAGGGGGAGCAGAGAGGACCTTGCAAAGCACTAACACCTTCACAACAACATTCAAGCATCAGAAAAACCATCAATAATAAATAAACATAAATTAATAAAAAATAAAACTTAAGTCCTACCTTCATAACTCGGTCCGGGAAGTCAGCGGGCCTGCCGGTGCGAGAGGCCACTCTACTGGGGATAGTTGCGGGTGGGTGGGACGCTCGGGGGGAGAGAGAATGGAGGGCACTGGCCACAGACAACACACAGCAGGCTGGGCTCGCAGAACACGGAGGCTGCAGGAGTCAACTCCGAGGGAGTGGTGCACTTCTTTCTCCGAGGGACTTCTCTTCTCTCTCCCCATATCAAAACTCCCCCTCCCCCCATAAAAACTCTCCCCCCCAGATCAAAACTCTTCCCCACCCCGCCCCCCAATCAAAACTCTCCCCCTCCGCACCCCCCCCTCCTCCACCCCATCAAAACTCTCTTCACTAAACAAAGCACAAACATCAATAAATAAAAAATAAAACTCAAGTCCTACCTCGGCCCGGGAAGTCAGCAGGCCGGGCTGGCCAGTTCGGGAGGCCACTCAACCGGGAATAGGTGCGGGACTCTCTCCAGGACATGCAGCAGCCCAGCTCGCATCGTGATGCCACTCGGCCTAGGATAGGGGCGGGACATCGGGTCCCACGCTGCAGAGGAACTACTGCGCATGCGCGAAACCTCCAGTGCGCATGCGTGGAGCTGCCGGCATTCTTTTGAGCGCAGGGCCCTAGCTCCGCCCCCCACTGTAATTGCCACACCGCACCAAGCATTAGGACAGTCGACAGAGCGGGGAGAATACGGGGATATCTTTTCAGCGCCGTTTTGAGCGTAGTAAGTCGGCGCACCTCACGTAAGTGTGCCGAAAAAAACGGAGGGCTAAATTTGGGCCCCTTGTTACAGAGGCAATGGGGGAAGATGAAACCTTGTTACTGTTTGGTTAAGTAATAATTGTGCTTTGAATAGGGATGATCTGGGTTCCAGGTTCACAAAACATTAAAAGCAGCACCTCCACTAGATAAGACCATAAAAAGCTAATGACATATTGGCAAGAATATAGAATATAAAAGCTGAGATGTAATGGTGAATCTATATCTATATCAGAGGATTGTGTGCAGTTTTGGCCTATAGAAAGTTAGTGAATCTGTATAAGATTGGAAGACTTCTATTTTGGCCTAGAGGAAGGAGAGGGTGCTGAAATGATTTACGAGAATAGTTCCAGGGATGAGGGACTCCAGTTACGTGGATAGACTGGAGAAGCTGGGTTTGTTCTCCTTAGAACAGAGAAGGTTGAAGGAAGATTTGATAGAGGTGTTCAAAATCATGATGGGTCTGGACAGAGTAAATAGAGAGAAACTGTTCCCATTGGTGGAAGGGTTGATAACCAGAGGACACAGATTTAAGGTGATTGGCAGAAGAATCAAAGACGACATGAGGGAAAAATGTTTACGCAGCGAGTGGTTAGGATCTGAAATGCACTGCCTGAAAGGGTGGTGGAGGCAGATTCAATCGCGGCTTTCAAAAGGGAATTGGATAAGTACCCGAAGGAAAAGTATTTGTAGGGCAATAGAGAAAGGGTGGGGGAGTGGGACAATCTGAAGTGCTCTTGCAGAGAGCCGGCACGGGATCGATGGGCTGAATGGCCTCCTTCTGTGCTGTAATTATTCTATGATTCTCTATGTTGAGCCAATCGAGAGGATACAAAATGAGTATGGTTACCTGGTGTGAGGAAATATAATTCAGATAAGATTTGAAAAATTGGTGCTATTTTCATTTGGAACATGGTGACTACGGGTGATTTACATAAGAACATAAGAACGTAAGGTCATAAGAAATAGGAGCAGGAGTCGGCCATCTGGCCCCTTGAGCCTGCTCCGCTCCTAATAACCCTTCACTCCCTTATCGTTCAGAACCCTATCTCCGCCTTAAATATATTCAGTGACCCAGCCTCCACAGCTCTCTGGGGCAGAGAATTCGAAAGATTCATGACACTCTAAGAGAAGAAATTCTTCTTTATTTCTGTTCTAAATGGGCGGCCCCTTATTCTGAAACTATGCCCCCTAGTTCTAGATTCCCCCACAAGGGGAGACTTCCTCACTGCATCTACCCTGTCAGAATCTTATACATTTCAATAAGATCACCTCTCATTCTTCAGATCTCCAATGAGTATAGGCCCAACCTGCTCAACCTTTCTTCATATGACAACCCCTCATCTCAGGAATCAATCTCGTGACCTTCTCTGAACTGTCTCCAATGCAAGTATATCCCTCATTAAATACGGAGATCAAAACTGTATGCAGTACTCCAGGTGCGGCGTCACCAATACCCTGTACAGTTGTAGCAGGACTTCTCTGCTTTTATACTCTATCCCCCTTGCAATAAAGGCCAACATTCCATTTGCCTTCCTGATCACTTGCTGTACCTTCATACTAACTTTGATTTTACAAGGGTGTTTAAAGTTAGAGCAGGGTCAATTGTTACCAGTAGGAGAAATGTCTGGAATGAAGAGGCAACAATATGAGAATTAATGTAGGAGATTCAAGGCAAAGAGCAGAGAGAAACCTTCTTACACAGAGGGTTGTGAAGCTGTGGACTGTATGGTGGAGTTAGTGATTGAAGCAGAGACTATTCAATGTTTAAGAATCGGGTAAGTTGGTGGTTGAAGGACAGGGAGAATTAAGGGATTTGGGGGCAATTTGCAGGCAGAAGGGATTAGGAATACTGCTGGTATGGAGGATAAACAACCACAGGGATCAGTTGGGTTCAACTGCCTGTCTCCATTGCGTAGTTCCTGCCTAGCTCAGTGTAAACAAAACCCTGGTGAATGGAAACAGAACTGTATCATTTCCATTAATTTTCAACAGAGATAATTTGTGAAAACAGGAAGCTATACAGCAGTGAGCAAGCAGCCTTTCAACAGGAAACTCATTATTCTCCGCATATTCATTTCTCTGCCTTTTGTTGCTCCCCACCATCACCTTCTCAAACCCTATTTACCAATGGAAGTAAGTTAATACCATTCATCCCTGTGGGTTAATGCAGCTCTGCATTCAGTGTTTGATGTGTCGTCAGATATGTAAATATCAACTTCAAGGCCGTAGCTTCTTCCAAAGTCTGGTTTTGGACTCGGCGATGGGGCGGTGGGGGAGGGGGATTTAATCTAACTCACCAGGCAGGAAACCCACAGGATCAGATGGAACGCCAGTTTTACGCCCCACCCAATATTACGCACCACTGGTTTCAGTCGAGAATAGAAGCAGGCGGGGTTTAAAACCAGCGTGTCACCCAATCCCACCAGTTTCCCGTCGGGCAGGTTGGGTTACAATTATCCCCATGTCGGCTCGGGGCTGTGATGTTGTGTGCTAAATCTGTGCATGTTACAGTGTACTTAATTTCCTGGGGTGAAATAGTACAGGTGGAATGATTTTCTTTATCTCCCAGCAGTTTCTTCACAATTTTCTTTCTTCACATATTTTGAATAAAAGTTAGGATAAATCTCAAAAATGTTTTCCAGCTAATGTGGACAGATAGGCTCTGTGTGTTGGTGCATATTAGGTATGGCTGCGACAAAGCAAGAAAAAGTGAGAGAAAGATACAGGGCAGTAAATTTCAGCCTCTCCGATGTGTGCACGCACCTGAAAAGGCCTCGCAAATGCAGGTTCTCGGCACGTGATGCCCACGCGCCGAGAACCGGCATTTGATATCTGTCAAAATGTCTTTTGGCAGATCGCACGCATCCCATGTTTGCTTCAAAAGTAACCTTGTCTTAATAGAACCCATTGGAGTTTCTTTCCAGTCCACTGCAGCAGCTGATATTTAACATACTGAGTGACAGCAGTGTAGATTTCATCCCGCCCCCACTTCCGCCCCTCACCAGCGCTTACCACCACACTTCAGCCGTCATTATGACCCGACTTCCGGTCCGCTCCAAAAAATTACCAAAGAGATGAAAATGGATCAAGAGTCCACCTCGTCGGACCCGACGGTAAAAACATCCAGAAAAAGGTAGGTGCGCCAGCTTTCTGGCGGGCCTGAATTTCGGCCCCTGAGTGCTTTACTTCATCTTCATTTTAGTACAATTATCACAAAAAAAGACAAGGTTACTTTTGAAGCAAACGGAAAGCTTCTAATCACCCCACTTGTGTTTCATTGACCACTGTATACAAATATAAATGCGAATAGTTGCTGTTGTTATAAAATGTAAACATTTTAGTTTATCACACCTGAATGTGAGAGGGACACTGACACCGACAGAAAGGGCAGACAAAGCACCTTTCCTCATCTTAATTTGATTTTCTTTTTAAACAAGTTACATTTTGAAAACAATACCTGCTGGAAGGAAATAGATAGAAGATTAGGAGGGGAGTGTATGAGAAAAATAGGTTGTGGGTGAAGCAATGTGTCATATCTCACCATCAGCCCTTGGTGGGGGGGGGGGCGGGCAGTGGGAATGAAGGGAGTGGGTGGAATTAGGGTAAGGTGAGAGACAGCAGACTGAAGGAGGGAAAGATGCAATGTAGAGTGGGTAATGAAAAGTATGGGCAGCAATGGCAATGAAGTGGCAGAAGGAATGGGAAGGGTATTGCGTAGGCAAAGGTATAAGGGATGTGGTGCTTGGAAGGGATGAGAAAGGTGATTGGAGTGGGGATGGGAAGGGAGTCACTGAGAAAGACACTTTTCCTGCAAACCTACTGGGCCATCAGCAGCTCCTTCCCCTGTGGTGACATGCCGCGCCACTTACCACCCCTCGTACAAAGGAAAAGAAGGAACAAACTTAGAGAAAAAAGAATGAATCACCAAGAGTTAGAGGGTTAGAGAATAAGAGCTGAAGGAGAAACACAGCAGTGACATGGAATGAAATAGCAACATGAAGACAGCAGAGACAGCTAAGAGAGGGGATCATAGTCTCTGATATAACCAGGGTATCTATCAGCTGGACAAAGTGTTCAAATAGAATCAATATCTAGTGAGAAAAATGGCGTGCCCCTTGATAGAAACCATTAGAATTTCCTTCCAATCCACTGCAGCAACTAATATTTAACATACTGACACAACATGGGTTAGGGTTCTGGTTAGCATATCATTTGCTTCAAAAATTAAATCATTCAAACTTTCGTTGCTCGTTAACTTGTTTCTTCACTTTGTCTGCTTTGTTATCTGAAACAATTCCTCCAGTGGGTTGCATCCAGCTGCTTTATAACATAAATACAATCCATTTATATCGATTTAATATTTGTTGATTGTCATGTATTCAACTATCATTGTAACCCATGCATAAGATGACCTAAGTTGTACACCTTGAGAACATTGACCACAAGGGGGTGAACTTGTGGGAGACACTCCTAATCTGGACTTTCAGGTATAAAAGGGGAAGCTCCACCCACCTTCATCGGTTGAGGTCTTGATAATAAAGGTAACTGGTCACAGAGTGACCTTCTCTCAAGTATGGGCCTCGTGTGCATTTATACTGTATAGTAAGGACATATCATTGGCGATGAGAAACTGGGATTTAAACCATGCGAGCATAGTTACTAGCAGCACAGAAGAGAGGTATTGTGTTGGTGATGATTGGGATGACTTTATTGAGAGACTACAGCAAAGTTTTGTCACTAAGGAATGGTTGGGACAGGATTCGGCCAACAAACACAGGGCTCATCTCCTGATGGTTTGTGGATCCAGATGTACTCCATGATGAAGGATCTCCGAGTGCCAGAGAAGCCGGCAGACAAGACATCCAAAGAGCTCTATAAGTTGATCGGGGAACGCCTTAAACCGGCGAGCAGCATGCACATGGCGAGACACCGGTTTTACACGCACCGGCGGTGAGAAGGGCAGTGTTCCAGACTTCGTGGCAGATCTCTGGCGACTGGCGAGCCTATGTAAGTTCCCAGCTGCATGCAGAGCGGAGATGCTGCGAGACTTTTTTATTGAGGGCATCGGGCATGCTGGGGTTTTCAGGAAACTGATTAAGACCAAAGACTTGACCTTGGAAGCGGCGGCTCTGATAGCCCAGACAATTATCTCAGGGGAGGAAGAGACCAGAATGATGTATGACAAAAATCTTGGTTTAAATGCAGCAAATGGACAGGGAGTCAACAGTTCTCTAGGCAGACAAGGGCAATCGGACATGCCCCATCATGTGGTCGAACCCAAAGGGGGAATTCAACAGAGACAATGGCTAGCTGAACGGCGATTCATGCCATCGCAATGGACAATGCGGTCAGTAATGCGGCCATCAACACCTGTTAATGGTGCGCTTAAGGACAGTTCCAGAAACAGTCAGAGACGATCGACTGGTAATGGACCTTTTGTTTCCAACAATGGGGCCTCTAGCTCATGCTGGAGGTGTGGAGGCAAACGCCCAGCATGAGCTTGCAGGTATCAGCAATATAACTGCAGAAACTGTAACGTCAGTGGTCACTTGTATGTGCAGGAAGCCTGCAGCCAGGTTGATGTACGAGGAGGATGGGCCCGATGTAAGCCCTACGAGGCCAGATGAATACTAGGGAAATCGCTGGAAGCTGAAGTTCAGCGAGTTCATGTGGAGCACATGTACAGTTCATATACCAGGACGTCACCGATAATGATGAAAGTGCTCCTCAATGGCATCCCAGTATTAATGGAGCTAGACACGGGGGCCAGCCAGTCCCTTATGAGTATCAAACTGTTCAAAAGGTTGTGGGTGTCCAAGGCCAGGAGGCCAAAATTATTGCCGATTCACGCACAACTATGGATATATACAAAGGAGATCATTCCGGTGCTAGGCAGTGCCACGGTAGTCATGATCCACAAAGATTCCACTCTGGATTGTCCCGGGGGACGGTCCCGCACTACTAGTGCAACACCTGCGCCTAGCTGGGCAATGCGCCCAGGGAAGCCTCCCTTAGCCCCTGGTCCTGGCCCACCAAGCCATAGTCACGCATCCATGTGGACTATGCAGGTCCTTTCATGGGAAAAATGTTTTTGGTTGTAGTAGACGCCTACTCCAAATGGATTGAGTGTGCTATTTTAAATTCAAGCATATCCTCTGCCACGGTAGAAAGTCTACGGGCAATGTTCGCTGCCCATGGTCTACCGGATGTCTTGGTCAGCGACAATGGCCCGTGCTTCACAAGCACTGAATTCCAGGACTTCATGGCAGGCAATGGAATTAACCATGTCAGAACGGCACCGTTCAAGCCGGCCTCAAACGGCCAGGCGGAACGAGCAGTGCAGATAATCAAACAGGGGATGCTCAGATTCCAAGGGGGTTCCCTACAAAGTCGCTTATCACGCCTCCTGTTGGCCAATAGATCCCGACCACACTCGCTCACAGGGGTTCCATCCGCAGAGCTTCTAATGAAAAGGACGCTCAAAACCAGGTTATCCCTTATACACGCTACTATGAAAGAAATTGTTGAGAGCAGGCGTCAGTCACAATGTGACGATCATGACAGGAATGCGAGGGCGCGATGTATTGCTGTCAATGACCCTGTTTTTGTCCTTAATTACGCTCCAGGGCCCAAATGGCTTGCAGGCACTGTGATTGCCAAAGACAGGAATAGGGTTTTGGTAGTTAAACTTACCAATGGACAAATCTGTCGCAACCATGTGGATCAAACTAAAAGGAGGTTCAGCTACCCCATAGAAGAAGCAGAGGAAGAACACGACATAGAGTTCACTCCACCACAGGTGAGCGAACACTGGAATCAAGTGGAAGAGAGCCCAATCACTGTGGGCAGTCTGGACAGGCCTCAGGCACCACAAACAGCAGACACTCAGGCCAGCGCCCAACAACCGGAGCCCCAACTCAGGCGCTCTACAAGGGAGCGTAAACCACCAGAGACTTAACCTGTGATCCCAATAAGACTTTGGGGGGGAGGTGATGTCATGTATTCAACTATCATTGTAACCCATGTTTAAGCTGACCTAAGTTGTACACCTTGAGAACATTGACTACAAGGGGGTGAACTTGTGGACTCTCAGGTATAAAAGAGGAAGTTCCATCCACCTTCATCACTTGAGGTCTTGGTAATAAAGAGAACTAGTCACAGGGTGATCTTCTCTCAAGTCTGGGCCGAGTGTGCATTTATACTGTATAGTAAGGACATATCATCGATATTAAAGCGACATTCATGCATCTCAATCTTCTGATGAGCTGCTCAGAATGATAAAGAAACAATTAGAACAAGAGTTGTACAATATTTTATTTGATGCTTGCAACAGCTCTAAAGTTAATTCACTTTCCTCAGATGCCAATAATTGTCCATTATTTATTAACAGAATATTGAGTTAGGATCTCAAAAGAGCAACGATTATTATCATTTTCACATCAGGTATCCGTAACGAGCATGGAAAAGAACGGAATAGACGTTAACATTTTCCGATGCAAGTATGAATGTCACTCCAGCACTTAGTTGGTTAAGACTGTTGAAAATTTCAGACGATTGGATTCTTCATCAGCAGGATATTCAGCTGAAAGAGAGGAGTTTGTTTAATAGCACACTCATTGCAAGCTCATTTTAATTTAGAATGTTTCTATGTGGATGTAATGGGCCCAAGTTTCCACGTGATTCGCGCCTGATTTTTAGGAGCAACTGGTGGAGAATGGACTATTTTAGAAATCGCAATTCTCCACATTTTTTTTTCTGCAGTTCTAGTCAGGTAGAACAGTTCTAGTTTAGAACAGAATTTTTTCTTCAAAAGGGGGCGTGTCCGGCCACTGACGCCTGATTTGAAAGTTTCCACAGTGAAAATGTATTCCAAACTAAAGTAGAATGGAGCAAGTGAAGATTTTTGTAGAACTGAAAAAACCTGTTTTACACATTAAAAAAATCAGGCGCAGGTTACAAATTAGGCGCCCAGAACGAGGTGGGGGGGGGGGGAAGGGAAGTAATTAAATTCGACAATGAATCCTTATTTATACTTCTACAAATATTATACAAATAAATCCAACCTGAATAAACATTTATAAGCCAAGAAAAGATTAAATAAACCATCTTCCTACCTGTGTGAAAGTGCTTCAGCCAGGGAGAATGCTGCAGCCGTTCGTGCCGCTGAGCGGGAGGGGGAGAGAGAGAGAGAGAGAGAGGGAGGGAGAGAGAGAGAGAGGGGGGGGGAGGGAGGGAGAGAGAGGGGGGGGGGGAGGGAGAGAGAGAGAAAGGGGAGGGAGGGAGAGAGAGGGGAGGGGAGGGAGGGAGAGAGAGGGGAGGGAGGGAGGGAGAGAGAGGGGAGGGGAGGGAGGGAGAGAGAGGGGAGGGAGGGAGAGAGAGAGAGATGGAGGGAGGGAGGGAGGGAGGGAGGGAGAGAGAGGGAGGGAGGGAGGGAGAGAGAGGGAGAGAGAGAGGGGGGGAGGGAGGGAGAGAGAGGGGGGGAGGGAGGGAGAGAGAGAGAGAGGGGAGGGAGGGAGAGAGAGGGGAGGGAGGGGGGAGGGAGGGGGAGAGAGAGAGAGAGGGAGGGAGGGAGGGAGAGAGAGGGAGGGAGGAAGAGAGAGAGAGAGAGAGAGAGGGGGAGGGAGGGAGAGAGAGAGAGGGGAGGGAGAGAGAGAGAGAGAGAGTGAGAGCGGGGGGGGGAAGAGAGTGGGGGGGGAAGAGAGGGGGGGGGCGGGTCAGGTCGGGTCAGTCGGGGTGGGGGAGCGGGTGTCGGGTGTCGGGTCAGGGCGGTGGGGGGAGCGGGTGTCGGGTCGGGGCGGGGGGAGCGGGTGTCGGGTCTCGGGTCGGGGCGGGGGGGGGGAGCGGGTGTCGGGTCTCGGGTCGGGGCGGGGGGGGGAGCGGGTCTCGGGTCAGGTCGGGTCTGGTCGGCGGGGGGGCGGGGAGCGTGTGTCTGGTCGGCGGGTGGGGGGAGCGAGTGTCGGGTCGGGTCTGGTCGGCGGGGCGGGGGGGGGGGGGAGCGAGTGTCGGGTCGGATCTGGTCGGCGGGGGGGGTGGGGGGAGCGGGTGTCGGGTCGGATCTGGTCGGCGGGGGGGGTGGGGGGAGCGGGTGTCGGGTCTTGTCGGGGGCGGGGAGCAGGAGCTGGCCGTGGGAGGAGCCTTATTCACGCAGCCCCAGTGAGGCCATTCGGCCAGGGCTAGGGGTTGCGTGCTTCGGGCCCCTCCCACACAGTTCGGCGCCTGGAGCTACTGCACTTGCGTGCCGACTGTAGCGCGTATGTGCAGAGGTCCCGGCACTGTTTTCAGCGCCGGGACCTGGCTCCGCCCCCCCCACAACTCGTGTTGGCTGCGCCGAGGGCCAGAGGACCTGTAAGTAGGTGGAGAATACCGAGGATTTTTTTAGGCGCCGTTTTAGGCGCGAAAAACGGGCGCCCAGCTCGGAGGGGCCCCCGTTTTTTTTCTTGTGGAAACTTGGGCCCATTGAACTGAGACTGTCACAAATGAGTAGGACCATTAAACTCTCCATTGACATGCGATAAAGCATATGCGATCTTTAGCTTTATAAATAGAAGCACAAGGGAGTTATGGTCAAACCTTTATAGATCACTGATTAGTCCACAGCTGGAGTATTGTACCCAATTCTGGCACCACACTTTAGGAAGGATGTAAAGGCCTTAGAGAAGGTGCAGAGGAGATTTACTGGAATGGTACCAGGGATAAGAAAAATCAGTTACGTGGAGAGACTAGAGAAACTGGGATTCAGCTGTGGCCCAGTGGGTAGCACTCTCGCCTCTGAGTTAGAAGGTTGTGGGTTCAAGTCCCACCCTGGGGACTTGAGCATAATCTAGGTTGACTCTCCCATGCAGTGCTGAGGGAGCACTGCACTGTCGGAGGTGCAGTCTTTCAGATGAGACGTTAAACTGAGGCCCCGTCTGCTCTGCCAGGCGAACATAAAAGATCCCACAGCACTATTTCGAAGATGAGCATTGGCGTTATCACCCGTGTCCTGGCCAATATTTATCCCTCAATCAACATAGCAAAAAACAGATTGTCTGGTCATTATCACATTGCTGTGTTTCGGAGCTTGCTGTGCACAAATTGGCTGCCATGTTTCCCACATTACAACAGTGACTACACTTCAAAAAAGTACTTAATTGGTTGTAAAGCGCTTTGAGACGTCCGGTGGTCATGAAAGACGCTATATAAATGCAAGTCTTTCTTTCTTTTACAGCAAAGAAGGTTAAGGGGAGATTTAATCGAAGTGTTCAAAATTATGAGAGGTTTTCATAGTGTAAATCGGGAGAAGCTTTTGCTATTGGCAGGAGGGTCGCTAATCAGAGGATGCAGAGTTAAAATAATCGGCAAAAAGACAGAGGGGAGATGTGGAGAATTATTTTCACACAGCGAGTTGTTGTGATCTGGAATGCACTGCCTGAAAGGGCGGTGGAAGCAGATTCAATAGTGACTTGCAAAAGGTAATTGGAAAATAGTTGAAAAAGAATCATTTGCAGGGTTATGTGGAAAGAGCAGGGAGGAGTCATCATAGATGGTCCCTTGAAACGAGGATGACTTGCTTCCACGCCAAAAAAAAGGATGAGTTCACAGGTGTTTCGAATGAAGGACCCGGACTACATCCTGATGGGTGGAAGATGCCTGTGCGTGGATTTTTTTGACGTGTGGTGGCCGTTGCACACCAGCCACCACACGGGCTTGACAGAGCTAGGCCTTGGTCCAGTGGCAAGGATTACCCAAGACAACTGGAGACCTGTTCTGCTGCACGAGACCTAGTGCGCGCACATATCGCAGTTTGGGCTGGGCCCGTGCTGCCCCTGGGCCCCGAACTCACGTCTCCCCTGGGCCCCGATCACATCCCCTGCACAATCTCTCGCTGCTCCTTCGTCCCGATCTCGCCGCTCCTGCTGTACGTGCCCACGCTCCAATCGCCGACCTGGACCCTGCTGACGTCACTCTTCGCTGCCGTTGGCCTCCTGCACCAGCTCGCGCTGTACCTTGTAGTGGCCTCCACGCTGCTCCCGGAGCTGCACGCTGCTCCTTTTTATGGCCCCGACCTGCGAGAAACCATCAGCGGCAGGTCGGGGCCATAAAAGGAGCGGCGTGCGGCCTCGGGAGCAGCGTGGAGACCCTGACCTGCGAGCAACCATCAGGGAGGAGTGAGACTAATTGGATAGGCATGATGGACTGTGCTATAAGAGTCTATGATTCGATAAAATCATGGCAGGAATTGTTTGATCTCTCCTGCTCCCATTGATCTCGAGGTGATTTTTTTTTCCCATTCACAGTACACTTGTGGATGTACAAAGACCAAAGCAAATCGTTCCAGCAGCAGCCCTTTAAGAACTGATGCGACGGTCACTTAATTTACGGTTTTGTTGATTACTTCACAGTTCCTAAGATCTGACCTTGCCTGAGAGAAGGGGGAAGGGAGAGAAGGGGTTGAGGAGAAAGGCAGGGTAGTAGAGCATGGGATGGGTTGAGTGGTACTTGCATTTCTATTGCGCCGTTCATAACCTAAGGACATCCCAAAGCCCTTTACAGCCAATGAAGTACTTTTGAAGTGTAGTCACTGTTGTAATGCAGGAAACGCGGCAGCCAATTTGGGCACAGCAAGATCCCATACATGGCACCGTGATAATGACCAGATAATCTGTTTTTGTGATATTATATGAGAGATAAACGTAGGCCAGGACACCGGGGATAACCCACCTCCTCTTCATGGAAATAGTGCCGAGGGATCTTTTATGTCCACCTGAGAGAGCAGATGGGACCTCGGTTACTTACAGTAGCCTCGTCTGGCCAGTCAGTGCTTCCCGCTGTGGTTCTTCTGCCGGGCTGCAGACAGCTCGGGACTCATCCTGATTTTAAGTTAAGATTACAGCCTGGCACCAATGACATGTTTTTTGAGTGTTAAGTCGGCCCCTTCTACCTTTGTTAGGAGCCTTATTGATGGAGAAAGATTACAAAATGCTGCATTACAGAGGGATCTGGGGGTGTTTGTACATTAAACACAAAAGGTGAGTATGCAGGTACAGCAAGTAATCAGGAAGGCCAATGGAATGTTGGCCTTTATTGTAAGGGGGGTGGAATATAAAAGCAGAGAAGTCCTGCCACAACTGTACCTGGAGTAATGCGTACAGCTTTGGTCTCCTTATTTAATGAGGGATATACTTGCATTGGAGGCTGGTCAGAGAAGGTTCACGACGTTGATTCCTGAGATGAAGGGGTTGTCTTATGAAGAAAGTTGGAGCAGGATGGGTCCATACTCATTGGAGTTTAGAAGAATGAGAAGTGTTCTTATTGAAACATAAGATTCTGAGGAGGCTTGACAGGGTAGATGCAGAGAGGATGTTTCCCCTCGTGGGGGAATATAGAACTAGGAGGCATAGTTTCAGAATAAGTGGCGGCCCATTTAACGCAGAGATGAGGGAAATTTCTTCTCTCGGTGGGTTGTAAATATGTTGAATTCTCTACCCAGAGAGCTGTGGAGGCTGGGTCATTGAATATATTTAAGGCGGAGATAGACAGATTTTTGAATGATAAGGGAGGCAAGGGTTACATAAAAACATAAGAACATAAGAAATAGGAGCAGGAGTAGGCCATACGTCCCCTCGAGCCTGCTCCGCCATTCAATAAGGTCATAGCTGATCTGATCATAGACTCAGCTCCACTTCCCCGCCCGCTCCCCATAACCCCTTATCCCCTTATCTTTTAAGAAGCTGTCTATTTCTATCTTAAATTTATTCCATGTCCCAGCTTCCACAGCTCTCTGAGGCAGCGATTTCCACAGATTTACAATCTTCTGAGAGAAGAAATTTCTCCTCATCTCAGTTTTAAATGGGCAGCCCCTGAATCCCAAAAAGTTAGTTTGCAGGTGCAGCAGGTAATCAGGAAGGCAAATGGAATGTTGGCCTTCATTGCGAGAGGGATGGAGTACAAAAGCAGGGAGGTCCTTCTGCAACTGTATAGGGTATTGGTGAGGCCGCACCTGGAGTATTGCGTGCAGTTTTGGTCACCTTACTTAAGGAAGGATATACTGGCTTTGGAGTGGGTACAGAGACGATTCACTAGGCTGATTCCGGAGATGAGGGGGTTATCTTATGATGATAGATTGAGTAGACTGGGTCTTTACTCGTTGGAGTTCAGAAGGATGAGGGGTGATCTTATAGAAACATTTAAAATAATGAAAGAGATAGACAAGATAGAGGCAGAGGGATGTTTCCACTGGTCGGGGAGACTAGAACGAGGGGGCACAGCCTCAAAATACGGGGGAGCCAACTTAAAACCAAGTTGAGAAGGAATTTCTTCTCCCAGAGGGTTGTGAATCTATGGAATTCTCTGCCCAAGGAAGCAGTTGAGGCTAGCTCATTGAATGTATTCAAGTCACAGATAGATAGATTTTTAACCAATAAGGGAATTAAGGGTTACAGGGAGCGGGCGGGTAAGTGGAGCTGAGTCCACGGCCAGATCAGCCATGATCTTGTTGCATGGCGGAGCAGGCTCGAGGGGCTAGATGGCCTACTCCTGTTCCTAATTCTTATGTTCTTATGTTCTAAGATCATGTCCTCTAGTTCTAGTCTCCCCCATCCACCTTGTCAAAGCCCCTCATAATCTTATAATTTCGACAAGATCACATCTCATTCTTCTGAATTCCAATGAGTAGAGAGAGGCCCAACCTACTAAACCTTTCCTCATAAGTCAACCCCCTCATCCCCGGAATCAACCAAGTGAACCTTCTCTGAATTGCCTCCAAAGCAAGTATATCCTTTCGTAAATATGGAAACAAAAACTGCACGCAGTATTCCAGGTGTGGCCTCACAAATATCTTATTTAGCTGTGGCAAGACTTCCCTGCTTTTATACTCCATCCCCTTTGCAATAAAGGCCAAGATACCATTGGCCTTCCTGATCACTTGCTGTACATGCATACTATCCTTTTGTGTTTCATGCACACGTACCCCCCAGGTCCCACTGTTTTGCAGCACTTTGCAATCTTTCTCTATTTAAATAATAACTTGCTCTTTGATTTTTTTTCTGCCAAAGTGCATGACCTCACACTTTCCACATTATGCTCTATCTGCCAAATTTTTGCCCACTCTCTTAGCCTGTCTATGTCCTTTTGCAGATTTTGGGGGAAATGGGCAGGAAAGTGGAGTAGAGTTGAAGCCAGGATCAGATCAGCCATGATCTTGTTGAATGGCAGAACAGGCTCGATGGGCCAAATGGCCACCTCCTGCTCCTCTTTCTTTTGTTCTTATGGCCATGATTCTCCGTCAGAAAAATGACGGCTACTGGGAGCCCAGCAGGTTGGAGCTGGGAGATTGTTTACTCAAATTTTAACTCCTCCCGCCATTCCCACAGGGTAAACGGGGAGTTTAAAAACCTGGCCATAGCATCGACAGATCCGAATTGTCAGTTGACTGACGTGACATTTAGACAACACTAAGTCCAGCAGTGCCTTCACGATCAAAAACAATTTAGAACGGCAAAATCCATCAAGTTCAAAAATGTACCTTATTTGAAACCATTTCTCTATTGGGAACGTAAGAGACTCATGTCCCACGACACACACGTATGTAAGCGTGCGATCCACGTCGGATCGGGGGATGGTCATCTGGCTGACTGTACTGTAGGTCCCGCTCGTGTCCTGCACCACCGGGAAGTTCGTCACTCTTCCCAGCTCCTGCAAACCCCTTTCAGTCCTCCAGGTCACGTAAATGTCAGCCGGGTAAAAGCCTGACACAAAGCAGGCCAGTGTCACTGTTTGTTGCAGCCGGTCGTCATCAGACGGAAGCTTGATCGGGGTTATTGTCGGTTGGTGAAAGGTAAGTTCTATTGGAAAAAGACACAAAACGCTTAATCGATGGATGTTGTCCACCTTGATGCCCACGGCCATCAACGTTACTTTACAATTCGAGGCTCATTTTTATTGACGGATAGGACGCCTTGTCACCATGAACATCAAATCAACAATCCACTGGAGATCCATCAAACACATGGCATAGAAGGGGTGGTATAGAACATGGCGCCAATTATACACACCCACTCACCTACCCAGCAATATTGAATTTGACTAATGCAGAGCAACCGAATATCTTGCGGGATGTACAACAGGAGTCAATGCATGATATCAGGCGGTGTGTATAACAGGAGTCAATGCACGATATCAGGCGGTGTGTATAACAGGAGTCAATGCACGATATCGGGCAGGGTGTATAACAGGAGTCAATGCACGATATCGGGAAGAGTGTATAACAGGAGTCAATGCACGATATCAGGCGGTGTGTATAACAGGAGTCAATGCACGATATCGGGCAGGGTGTATAACAGGAGTCAATGCACGATATCGGGAAGAGTGTATAACAGGAGTCAATGCACGATATCAGGCGGTGTGTATAACAGGAGTCAGTGCACGATATCGGGCGGGGTGTATAACAGGAGTCAATGCACGATATCGGACAGGGTGTATAACAGGAGTCAATGCATGATATCGGGCGGAGTGTATAACAGGAGTCAATGCACGATATCGGGCCGGGTGTATAACAGGAGTCAATGCACGATATCGGACAGGGTGTATAACAGGAGTCAATGCACGATATCGGGCGGAGTGTATAACAGAAGTCAATGCACGATATCGGGCCGGGTGTCTAACAGGAGTCAATGCACGATATCAGGCGACCTATTTGTGATGCTGGCAGGAGGCAAGACATTCACCAAGCTCGACCTGGCCTACATGACGCAGGAGCTGGAGAAGTCTTCGAAGAGCCTCAACTGCATCAACACGCACAAGGAACTGTTCATCTACAACAGATGCCCGTTTGGAATTTGGTCGGCTGCAGCGAGCTTCCAGAGAAACATGGAGAGCCTACTCAAGTCGATACCTCGCACGGTGGTTTTTCAGGACAATATATTGGTCATGGGTCGGGACACCGTCGAGCACCTACAAAACCTGGAGGAGGTCCTCCAGCGACTGGATCGTGTAGGGCTGCGGCTGAAGAGGTCGAAATGCATCTTCATGGCAACAGAAATTGAGTTTTTGGGGAGAAAGATCTTGGCAGATGGCATTCATCCCTTTCAAATGCTGTCTTTGAATACTTTGGTTCGGTATTCACTAAGGAGGACACAAACAACCTTCCGATTATAAAAGGGGTCAGAGGGTCTAGTAAGAAGGAGGAACTGAGGGAAATCCTTATTAGTCAGGAAATTGTGTTGGGGAAATTGATGGGAATGAAGGCCGATAAATCCCCAGCGCCTGATGGTCTGCATCCCAGAGTACTTAAGGAGGTGGCCTTGGAAATAGCAGATGCATTGACAGTCATTTTCCAACATTCCATTGACTCTGGATCAGTTCCTATGGAGTGGAGGGTAGCCAATGTAACTCCACTTTTTAAAAAAGGAGGGAGAGAGAAAACAGGGAATTATAGACCTGACATCGGTAGTGGGTAAAATGATGGAATCAATTATTAAGGATGTCATAGCAGCGCATTTGGAAAGAGGTGACATGATAGGTCCAAGTCAGCATGGATTTGTGAAAGGGAAATCATGCTTGACAAATCTACTGGAATTTTTTGAGGATGTTTCCAGTAGAGTGGACAAAGGAGAATCAGCTGATGTGGTGTATTTGGACTTTCAGAAGGCTTTCGACAAGGTCCCACACAAGAGATTAATGTGCAAAGTTAAAGCACATGGGATTGGCAGTAGTGTGCTGACGTGAATTGAGAACTGGTTGGCAGACAGGAAGCAAAGAGTAGGAGTAAATGGGTACTTTTCAGAATGGCAGGCAGTGACTAGTGGGGTACCGCAAGGTTCTGTGCTGGGGCCCCAGCTGTTTACATTGTACATTAATGATTTAGATGAGGGGATTAAATGTAGTATCTCCAAATTTGCAGATGACATTAAGTTGGGTGGCAGTGTGAGCTGCGAGGAGGATGCTATGAGGCTGCAGAGTGACTTGGATAGGTTAGATGAGTTGGCAAATGCATGGCAGATGAAGTATAATGTAGATAAATGTGAGGTTATCCACTTTGGTGGTAAAAACAGAGAGACAGACTATTATCTGAATGGTGGCAGATTAAGAAAAGGGGAGGTGCAACGAGACCTGGATGTCATGGTACATCAGTCATTGAAGGTTGGCATGCAGGTACAGCAGGCGGTTAAGAAAGCAAATGGCATGTTGGCCTTCATAGTGAGGGGATTTGAGTACAGGAGCAGGGAGGTGTTGCTACAGTTGTACAGAGCCTTGGTGAGGCCACACCTGGAGTATTGTGTACAGTTTTGGTCTCCTAACTTGACGAAGGACATTCTTGCTATTGAGGGAGTGCAGCGAAGGTTCACCAGACTGATTCCCGGGATGGCGGGACTGACATATCAAGAAAGATTGGATCAACTGGGCTTGTATTCACTGGAGTTCAGACGAATGAGAGGGGATCTCATAGAAACGTTTAAAATTCTGACGGGTTTAGACAGGTTAGATGCAGGAAGAATGTTCCCAATGTTGGGGAAGTCCAGAACCAGGGGTCACAGTCAAAGGATAAGGGGTAAGCCATTTAGGACCGAGATGAGGAGAAACTTCTTCACCCAGACAGTGGTGAACCTGTGGAATTCTCTACCACAGAAAGTTGTTGAGGCCAATTCACTAAATATATTCATAAAGGAGTTAGATGTAGTCCTTACTACTAGGGGGATCAAGGGGTATGGCGAGAAAGCAGGAATGGGGTACTGAAGTTGTATGTTCAGCCATGAACTCATTGAATGGTGGTGCAGGCTCGAAGGGCCGAATGGCCTACTCCTGCACCTATTTTCTATGTTTCTATGCTTCTATGTTTCACCAGTGCCGAATTTAAAGGATTCATGACCCGCAGTGGGATCAAACATGTCACCTTGGCACCGTTTAAACCAGCCTCCAATGGGCAGGCAGAGCGGGCAGTGCAAATCATCAAACAGAGCCTTAAACGAGTTACAGAAGGCTCAATCCAAACCCGCCTGTCCCGAATACTGCTCAGCTACCGCATGAGACCACAGTCTCTCACAGGGGTGCCCCCGGCTGAGCTACTCATGAAAAGGACACTTAAACCAGACTCTCGCTGGTTCACCCCAACCTGCATGATCAGGGAGAGAGCAGGCGGCAGCAACAAAATGTAAATGATGGTCGCACCACTGTGTCACGGGAAATTGATCTGAATGACCCTGTGTATGTGCTATACTATGGACATGGTCCCAAATGGATCGCGAGCACGGTGATAGTTAAAGAAGGGAACAGGGTGTTTGTAGTCAAACTAGACAATGGACAAATTTGCAGAAAGCACCTGGACCAAACGAGGCTGCAGTTCACAGGCTGCCCTGAACAACCCACAGCAGATACCACCTTTTACGAACCCACAACACACACCCAAAGGATCAACGACACCACGCTGGACCTGGAAATCGAACCCTTCAAGCCCAACAGCCCAGCAAGGCCAGGCTCACCTAGCAACCCTACAGGGCCAACAACACGCCAGCCCAGCGAGGGTACAGCCAACACACCAGAACAGACATTTGTACCAATGCGGTCCATCAGGGAAAGAAAGGCTTCCAACCGCCTCACCTTGTAAATAGTTTTCACTTTGACTTTGTGGGGGAATGGTGTTGTGTATCTGTAAAGCATGTACTCCCATGTTCCGCCACCAGAGAGCTCATCCCCTGCAGTCCCAAGGGAACCCAGCATCCCTTGAGGGCACTGTATATAATCCGGCCCCTAAGGCCTATTCCTCACTCTGTACTGTCTTATAAAGACTGAGATCACTGTTACTTTAACCTCCCTGTGTGCAGCCTCATCTGTGTTAGAAACACAATAGAGTCAATGCACGATATCGGGCGGGGTGTATAACAGGAGTCAATGCACGATATCGGGCGGGGTGCATAACAGGAGTCAATGCACCAATATCGGGCGGGGTGTATAACAGGAGTCAATGCACAATATCCGGTGGGGTGTATAACAGGAGTCAATGCACAATATCCGGTGGGGTGTATAACAGGAGTCAATGCACAATATCGGGAGGGTTGTATAACAGAAGTCAATGCACGATATCAGGCGGTGTGTATAACAGGAGACAATGCACGATATTGGGCAGGGTGTATAACAGGAGTCAATGCATGATATCAGGTTGGATCTATAACAGGAGTCAATGCACGATATCGGACGGGATGTATAACAGGAGACAATGCACGATATCGGGCAGGGTGTATAACAGGAGTCAATGCACGATATCGGGTGGCGTGTATAACAGGAGTCAATGCACGATATCGGGCGGGGTGTATAACAGGAGACAATGCACGATATCGAGCGGGGTGTATAACAGGAGTCAATGCACGGTATCGGGCGGGGTGTATAACAGGAGTCAATGCACGATATCGGGTTGGGTCTATAACAGGAGTCAATGCACGAGCGTCGAGGATGTGTGTGGAGAGGCAGTCGGGACTTCGGCAAGAGGCCTATATAGGCACAGCAGGGAGGCTGGGGAGCAGCATCGAGGAGGTGCATGGAGATGCAGTCGGGACTTCGCCGGGAGGCTAGTTTGTGTAGCTGCAGCAGGGCGGCAAAAAAGTAGAAAGAAATCGAAAGGTGACGTCACAGCCAAGGGGGTAAGTGATTGGCTGGTGATTTTCTTTTTACTTTTCTCTATCAGTAAATAACATTTATCATTGTTGCTGCCAATTTAAGTGTATCTAAGGGTTAAGTCATGGCAGGAGAGCTCGGACATGTGTTATGCTCCTCCTATACTATGTGGGTAGTCAGGGACACCTCTGGACATCCCTGACGACTACGTGTGCGGGAACTGTATCCGCCTGCAGCTCCTGATGGACTGGAGCAGCGGGTGGATTCACTCTGGAGCATGCACGATGCTGAGAATGATTTGAATAGAACATTTATTAAGTTGGTCTTACCGCAGGTAAAGAGTTCACAGCCAGATAGGGAATGGAAGATCAACAGAAAGAGCAGTGCAAGGAAGGTAGTGCAGGGGTCCCCTGCGGTCATCCCCCTGCAAAACAGATACACCGCTTTGAGTACTGTTGAGGGAGATGATTCATCAAGGGGGAGCAGCAGCAGCCAAGTTCATGGCACCGTGGGTGGCTCTTCTGCACAGGAGGGCAGGAAAGAGAGTGGGAGAGCGATAGTGATAGGGGATTCAATTGTAAGGGGAATAGATAGACGTTTCTGCAGCTGCAACCAAGACTCCAGGATGGTATGTTGCCTCCCTGGTGCAAGGGTCAAGGATGTCTCGGACCGGGTGCAGGGCATTCTGAAAAGGGAGGGAGAACAGCCAGTTGTCATGGTGCTAATAGGTACCAACGATATAGGTAAAAAACTGGATGAGGTCCTACGAGACGAATTTAGGGAGCTAGGAACTAAATTAAAAAGTAGGACCTCAAAAGTAGTAATCTCGGGATTGCTACCACTGCCACGTGCTAGTCAGAGTAGGAATTGCAGGATAGCTCCGATGAATACGTGGCTTGAGTGGTGGTGCAGAAGGAAGGGGTTCAAATTCCTGGGACATTGGAACCGGTTCTGGGGGAGATGGGACCAGTACAAACCGGACGGTCTGCACCTGGGCAGGACCGGAACCAATGTCCTAGGGGGAATGTTTGCAAGTGCTGTTGGAGAGGAGTTCAACTAATGTGGCAAGGGGATGGGAACCTATGCAGGGAGACAGAGGGAAATAAAATGGAGTCAAAAGCAAAAGATAGAAAGGAGAATAGTAAAAGTGGAGGGCAGAGAATCCTAAGGCTGAACAAAAAGGGCCACATTACAGAAAAATTCTAAAGGGGTAAAATGTGTTAAAAAGACAAGCCTGAAGGCCCTGTGCCTCAATGCAAGGAGTATTCGGAATAAGGTGGACAAATTAACTGCACAGATAGCAGTTAACGGGTATGATATAATTGGCATCACGGAGACATGGCTCCAGGGTGACCAAGGCTGGGAACTCAACATCCATGGGTATTCAGCATTTAGGAAGGATAGACAGAAAGGAAAAGGAGGTGGGGTGGTGTTGCTGGTTAAAGAGGAAATTAATGCAATAGTAAGGAGGGACATTAGCCTGGACGATGTGGAATCGGTATGGGTGGAGCTGCGGAACTCCAAAGGGCAGAAAACGCTAGTGGGTGTTGTGTACAGACCACCAGTAGTGAGGTTGGGGACAGCATTAAACAAGAAATAAGGGATGTGTGCAATAAAGGTACAGCAGTTATCACGGGCGACTTTAATCTACATATTGATTGGGCTAACCAAACTGGTAGCAATACGGTGGAGGAGGATTTCCTGGAGTGTATTCAGGATGGTTTTCTCGACCAATATGTCGAGGAACCAACTAGAGAGCTGGCCATCCTAGACTGGGTGATGTGTAATGAGAAGGGACTAATTAGCAATCTTGTTGTGCGAGGCCCCTTGGGGAAGAGTGACCATAATATGGTAGAATTCTTTATTAAGATGGAGAGTGACACAGTTAATTCGGAAACTAGGGTTCTGAACTAAGGAAAGGTAACTTCGACAGTATGAGGTGTGAATTGGCTAGAATAGACTGACAAAGGATACTTAAAGGGTTGACGGTGGATAAGCAATGGCAAACATTTAAAGATACATGAATGAACTTCAGCAATTGTACATCCCTGTCTGGAGTAAAAATAAAACGGTGAAGGTGGCTCAACCATGACTAATGAAGGAAATTAATTATAGTGTTAAAGCCAAGGAAGAGGCATATAAATTGGCCAGAAAAAGCAACAAACTTGAGGACTGGGAGAAATTTTGTATTCAACAGAGGAAGACTACGGGTTTAATTAAAAGGGGGAAAATAGAGTAGAAAAGGAAGCTTGCAGGAAACATAAAAATTGACTGCAAAAGCTTCTATAAATATGTGAAGAGAAAAAGATTAGTGAAGACAAACATAGGTCCCTTGCTGTCGGATTCAGGTGAATTTATAATAGGGAACAAAGAAATGACAGACCAATTGAACAAATACGTGGGTTCTGTCTTCACGAAGGAAGATACAAATAACCGTCCGAATGTACTCGGGGACAGCGGGTCTAGTAAGAAGGAGGAACTGAAGGATATCCTTATCAGGTGGAAAATTGTGTTTGGGAAATTGATGGGATTGAAGGCCGATAAATCCCCGGGGCCTGATAGTCTGCATCCCAGAGTACTTAAGGAAGTGGATGCATTGGTGATCATTTTCCAATAGTCTATTGAATCTGGATCAGTTCCTATGGACTGGAGGGTAGCTAATGTAACACCACTTTTTAAAAGAGGAGGGAGAGAGAAAACGGATAATTATATTCCGGTTAGCCTGACATCAGTAGTGGGGAAAATGTTAGAATCAATCATTAAGGATGAAATAGCAGCGCATTTGGAAAGCAGTGACAGGATTGGACCAAGTCAGCATGGATTTATGAAAGGGAAATCATGCTTGACAAATCTTCTGGAATTTTTTGAGGATGTAACTAGCAGAGTGAACAAGGGAGAACCAGTGGATGTGGTGTATTTGGACTTTCAAACAGGCTTTTGACAAGGTCCCGCACAAGTGATTGTTGTGCAAAATCAAAGCGCATGGTAATGGGGGTAATGTACTGATATGGATAGAGAACTGGTTGGCAGACAGGAAGCAGAGAGTCGGGATAAACAGGTCCTTTTCAGAATGGCAGGCAGTGACGAGTGGAGTGCCGCAGGGCTCAGTGCTGGGACCTCAGCTCGTTACAATTACATTAACGATTTAGATGAAGGAATTAAGAGTAATATCTCCAAGTTTGCAGATGACACTAAACTAGGTGGCGGTGTGAGCTGTGAGGAGGACGCTAAGAGGCTGCAGGGTGACTTGGACAGGTTAGGTGAGTGGGCAAATGCATGGCAGATGCAGTATAATGTGGATAAATGTGAGGTTATCCATTTTGGGGGAAAAAACACGAAGGTAGAATATTATATGGATGGTGGCAGATTAGGAAAAGGAGAAGTGCAACGAGACCTGGGTGTCATGGATCATCAGTCACTGAAAGTGGGCATGCAGGTACAGCAGGCGATGAAGAAGGCAAATGGTATGTTGGCCTTCATAGCGAGGGTATTTGAGTAGAGGAGCAGGGAGGTCTTACTGCAGTTGTACAGGGCCTTAGTGAGGCCTCACCTGGAATATTGTGTTCAGTTTTGGTCTCCTAATCTGAGGAAGGACGTCCTTACTATTGAGGGAGTGCAGCGAAGGTTCACCAGACTGATTTCGGGGATGGCTGGGTTGTCATATGAGGAGAGACTGGATCAACTGGGCCTTTATTCACTGGAGTTTAGAAGAATGAGAGGGGATCTCGTAGAAACATATAAGATTCTGACGGGACTGGACAGGTTAGATGCAGGAAGAATGTTCCCAATGTGAGGGAAGTCCAGAACCAGGGGACATAGTCTGGGGATAAGGCGTAGGCCATTTAGGACTGAGATGAGGAGAAAGTTCTTCACTCAGAGAGTTTTAAGCCTGTGGAATTCCCTGCCGCAGAGAGTTGTTGATGCCAGTTCATTGGATATATTCAAGAGAGTTTTAGATATGGCCCTTATAGCTAAGGGGATCAAGGGGTATGGAGAGAAAGCAAGAAAGCAATACTGAGGGAATGATCAGCCATGATCTTATTGAATGGTGGTGCAGGCTTGAATGGCCGAATGGCCTACTTCTGCATATATTTTCTATGCTTTTATGTTTCTATTCGGCGGGGTGTATAATAGGAGTCAATGCACGATAGGCCGGGTGTATAACAGGAATCAATGCACGATATCAAGCGGGGTGTATAACAGGACTGGTGTATCAAGCATACAAGACAAATGTGATGCAGCGATTAGCCTCGAGGATATTGTTAATTATTACAACCATAGTAAATAGTTAATTTTCTATTTGTATAATATCGGGTGGCGTGTATTATAGGAGTCAATGCACGATATCGGGAGGGGTGCATAACAGGAGTTAATGCACGATATCGGGCGGGGTGTCTAACAGGAGTCAATGCACGATATCGGGCGGGGTGTATAACAGGAGTCAGTGCACGATATCGGGCCGGGTGTATAACAGGAGTCAATGCACGATATCGGGCGGGGTGTATAACAGGAGTCAATGCACGATATCGGGCGGGGTGTATAACAGGAGTCAGTGCACGATATCGGGCCGGGTGTATAACAGGAGTCAATGCACGAGATCGGATGGGATGTATAACAGGAGTCAATGCATGATATCGGGCAGGATGTATAACAGGAGTCAATGCACGATATCGGGCAGGGTGTATAACAGGAATCAATGCACGATATCGGGCGGGGTGTGTAACAAGAGTCAATGCAAGATATCGGGCGGGGTTTATAACAGGAGTCAATGAACGATATCGGGCGGGATGTTTAACAGGAGTCAATGCACGATATCAGGCGAGACCTATAACAGGAGTCATTGCACGCTATCGGGCGGTGTGTATAACAGGAGTCAATGCACGATATCGGGGGGGGTGTATAACAGGAGTCAATGCACTACATCGGACGGGATGTATAACAGCAGTCAATGCACGATATCGGGCGGGTGAATAACAGGAGTCAAAGTACGATATCGGGCGAGGTGTATTACAGGAGCCAATGCAAGATATTGGGCGGGGTGTATAACAGGAGTCAATGCACAATATCGGGCGGTGTGTCTAACAGCAGCCAATGCAAGATATCGGGCGGGGTATATAACAGGAGTCAATGCACGATATCGGGCGAGACGTATAACAGGATTCAATGCACGATATTGGGTCGGGTGTATAACAGGAATCAATGCACGATATCAAGCGGGGTGTATAACAAGACTGAGTGTAGAAAGCATACAAGACAAATGTGATGCAGCGATTAGCCTCGAGGATATTGCTAATTATTTACAACCATAGTAAATAGTTAATTTTCTATTTGTATAATATCGGGTGGCGTGTATTACAGGAGTCAATGCACGATATCGGGCGGGTTGTATAACAGGAGACAATGCACGATATCGGGCAGGGTGTATAACAGGAATCAATGCACGATATTGGGCAGGGTGTATAACAGGAGTCAATGCACTATATCAGGTGGGGTTTATAACAGGAGTCAATGCACGATATCGGGCGGTGTATATAACAGGAGTCAGTGCACGATTTCGGGCGGGATGTATAACAGGGGTCAGTGCACGATATCGGACGGGATGTATAACAGGAGTCAATGCACGATATCTGGTAGGGTGTATAACAGGAATCAATGCACGATATTGGGCGGGGTGTGTAACAAGAGTCAATGCAAGATATCGGGCAGGGTGTATAACAGGAGTCAATGAACGATATCGGGCGGTGTGTATAACAGCAGCCAATGCAAGATATCGGGCGGGGTGCATAACACGAGTCAATGCACGATATCGGGCGAGACGTACAACAGGAGTCATTGCACGATATCAGGCCCGCTGTATAACAGGAGTCAATGCACGCTATCGGGCGGGGTGTATAATCGGAGTCAATGCACGATATCGGGCGGGGTGTATAACAGGAGTCAATGCACGATATCGGGCGGGATGTTTAACAGGAGTCAATGCACGATATCGGGTGGTGTGTATAACAGGAGTCAATGCACAATATCAGGCAGGGTGTATTGCAGGAGTCAATGAACGATATCGGGCGGTGTGTATAACAGCAGCCAATGCAAGCTATCGGGCGAGGTGTATAACAGGAGTCAATACACTATATCGGGCGGGTGAATAACAGGAGTTAAAGCACGATATCGGGCGGTGTGTATAACTGCAGCCAATGCAAGATATCGGGCGGGATATATAACAGGAGTCAATGCACGATATCGGGCCAACTGTATAACCGGAGTCAGTGCACGATGTCAGGCCGGCTGTACAACAGGAGTCAATGCACGATATCGGGCGGGGTGTATAACAGGAGACAATGCACGATATCGGGCAGGGTATATAACAGGAGACAATGCACGATATCGGGCGGTGTGTAAAACAGGAGTCAATGCACGATATCGGGCGGTGTGTATAACAGGAGTCAATGCACGATATCGGGCAGGATGTATAACAGGAATCAATGCACGATATCGGGCAGGGTGTATAACTGGAGTCAATGCACGATATCGGGCGGGGTGTATAACAGGAGTCAATGCACGATATCGGGCAGGGTGTATAACAGGAGTCAATGCACGATATCGGGCAGGGTGTATAACAGCAGTCATTGAACACTTTCGGGCAGGGTGTATAACAGGAGTCAATGCACGATATCGTGCGGGGTGTATAACTGGAGTCAATGCATGATATCGGGCCGTGTGTATAACAGGAGTCAACGCACGCTATCTGGCGGGTTGTATAACAGGAGTCAATGCACGATATCGGGCGGGGTGTATAACAGGAGTCAGTGCACGATATCGGGCCGGGTGTATAACAGGAGTCAATGCACGAGATCGGATGGGATGTATAACAGGAGTCAATGCATGATATCGGGCAGGATGTATAACAGGAGTCAATGCACGATATCGGGCAGGGTGTATAACAGGAATCAATGCACGATATCGGGCGGGGTGTGTAACAAGAGTCAATGCAAGATATCGGGCGGGGTTTATAACAGGAGTCAATGAACGATATCAGGCGGGATGTTTAACAGGAGTCAATGCACGATATCAGGCGAGTCGTACAACAGGAGTCATTGCACGCTATCGGGCGGGGTGTATAACAGGAGTCAATGCACGATATCGGGCGGGGTGTATAACAGGAGTCAAAGTACGATATCGGGCGAGGTGTATTACAGGAGCCAATGCAAGATATTGGGCGGGGTGTATAACAGGAGTCAATGCACAATATCGGGCGGTGTGTATAACAGCAGCCAATGCAAGATATCGGGCGGGGTATATAACAGGAGTCAATGCACGATATCGGGCGAGACGTATAACAGGATTCAATGCACGATATTGGGTCGGGTGTATAACAGGAATCAATGCACGATATCAAGCGGGGTGTATAACAAGACTGAGTGTAGAAAGCATACAAGACAAATGTGATGCAGCGATTAGCCTCGAGGATATTGCTAATTATTTACAACCATAGTAAATAGTTAATTTTCTATTTGTATAATATCGGGTGGCGTGTATTACAGGAGTCAATGCACGATATCGCGCGGGTTGTATAACAGGAGACAATGCACTATATCGGGCGGTGTGTATAACAGGAGTCAGTGCACGATATCGGGTGGGGTGTATAACAGGAGTCAGTGCACGATATCGGGACGGGTGTATAACAGGAGTCAATGCACGATATCGGGCGGGGTGTATAACAGGAGTCAGTGCACGATATCGGGCCGGGTGTATAACAGGAGTCAATGCACGATATCGCGCGGGTTGTATAACAGGAGACAATGCACTATATCGGGCGGTGTGTATAACAGGAGTCAGTGCACGATATCGTGCGGGGTGTATAACAGGAGTCAGTGCACGATATCGGGCGGGTTGTATAACAGGAGTCAGTGCACGATATCGGGAGTTGTGCATAACAGGAGTCAATGCACGATATCGGGCGGGTTGTATAACAGGAGACAATGCACGATATCGGGCAGGGTGTATAACAGGAGTCAATGCACGAGTCAATGCACGATATCGGGCGGGGTGTATAACAGGAGTCAATGCATGATATCGGGCAGGATGTATAACAGGAGTCAATGCACGATATCGGGCAGGGTGTATAACAGGAATCAATGCACGATATCGGGCGGGGTGTGTAACAAGAGTCAATGCAAGATATCGGGCGGGGTTTATAACAGGAGTCAATGAACGATATCGGGCGGGATGTTTAACAGGAGTCAGTGCACGATATCAGGCGAGACGTACAACAGGAGTCATTGCACGCTATCGGGCGGTGTGTATAACAGGAGTCAATGCACGATATCGGGCGGGGTGTATAACAGGAGTCAATGCACTACATCGGACGGGATGTATAACAGCAGTCAATGCACGATATCGGGCGGGTGAATAACAGGAGTCAAAGTACGATATCGGGCGAGGTGTATTACAGGAGCCAATGCAAGATATTGGGCGGGGTGTATAACAGGAGTCAATGCACAATATCGGGCGGTGTGTATAACAGCAGCCAATGCAAGATATCGGGCGGGGTATATAACAGGAGTCAATGCACGATATCGGGCGAGACGTATAACAGGATTCAATGCACGATATTGGGTCGGGTGTATAACAGGAATCAATGCACGATATCAAGCGGGGTGTATAACAAGACTGAGTGTAGAAAGCATACAAGACAAATGTGATGCAGCGATTAGCCTCGAGGATATTGCTAATTATTTACAACCATAGTAAATAGTTAATTTTCTATTTGTATAATATCGGGTGACGTGTATTACAGGAGTCAATGCACGATATCGGGCGGGTTGTATAACAGGAGACAATGCACGATATCGGGCGGTGTGTATAACAGGAGTCAGTGCACGATATCGGGTGGGTGTATAACAGGAGTCAGTGCACGATATCGGGCCGGGTGTATAACAGGAGTCAATGCACGATATCGGGCGGGGTGTATCACAGGAGTCAGTGCACGATATCGGGCCGGGTGTATAACAGGAGTCAATGCACGATATCGTGCGGGGTGTATAACAGGAATCAATGCACGATATCGGGCGGGGTGTATAACAGGAGTCAGTGCACGATATCGGGCCGGGTGTATAACAGGAGTCAATGCACGATATCGGGCGCGGTGTATAACAGGAGTCAGTGCACGATATCGGGCGGGTTGTATAACAGGAGACAATGCACGATATCGGGAGGTGTGCATAACAGGAGTCAATGCACGATATCGGGCGGGTTGTATAACAGGCGACAATGCACGATATCGGGCGGGGTGTATAACAGGAGTCAATGCACGATATCGGGCGGGGTGTATAACAGGAGTCAGTGCACGATATCGGGCCGGGTGTATAACAGGAGTCAATGCATGATATCGGGCAGGATGTATAACAGGAGTCAATGCACGATATCGGGCCGGGTGTATAACAGGAATCAATGCACGATATCGGGCGGGGTGTGTAACAAGAGTCAATGCAAGATATCGGGCGGGGTTTATAACAGGAGTCAATGAACGATATCGGGCGAGACGTATAACAGGATTCAATGCACGATATTGGGTCGGGTGTATAACAGGAATCAATGCACGATATCAAGCGGGGTGTATAACAAGACTGAGTGTAGAAAGCATACAAGACAAATGTGATGCAGCGATTAGCCTCGAGGATATTGCTAATTATTTACAACCAAAGTAAATAGTTAATTTTCTATTTGTATAATATCGGGTGGCGTGTATTACAGGAGGCAGTGCACGATATCGGGCGGGTTGTATAACAGGAGACAATGCACGATATCGGGCAGGGTGTATAACAGGAATCAATGAACGATAGTGGGCAGGGTGTATAACAGGAGTCAATGCACTATATCAGGTGGGGTTTATAACAGGAGTCAATGCACGATATCGGGCGGTGTATATAACAGGAGTCAGTGCACGATTTCGGGCGGGATGTATAACAGGAGTCAGTGCACGATATCGGACGGGATGTATAACAGGAGTCAATGCACGATATCTGGTAGGGTGTATAACAGGAATCAATGCACGATATTGGGCGGGGTGGGTAACAAGATTCAATGCAAGATATCGGGCAGGGTGTATAACAGGAGTCAATGAACGATATCGGGCGGTGTGTATAACAGCAGCCAATGCAAGATATCGGGCGGGGTGTATAACAGGAGTCAATGCACGATATCGGGCGAGACGTACAACAGGAGTCATTGCACGATATCAGGCCCGCTGTATAACAGGAGTCAATGCACGCTATCAGGCGGGGTGTATAATAGGAGTCAATGCACGATATCGGGCGGGGTGTATAACAGGAGTCAATGCACGATATCGGGCGGGTGAATAACAGGAGTTAAAGCACGATATCGGGCGGTGTGTATAACTGCAGCCAATGCAAGATATCGGGCGGGGTATATAACAGGAGTCAATGCACGATATCGGGCCAACTGTATAACCGGAGTCAATGCACGATGTCAGGCCGGCTGCACAACAGGAGTCAATGCACGATATCGGGCGGGGTGTATAACAGGAGACAATGCACGATATCGGGCAGGGTATATAACAGGAGACAATGCACGATATCGGGCGGTGTGTAAAACAGGAGTCAATGCACGATATCGGGCGGTGTGTATAACAGGAGTCAATGCACGATATCGGGCAGGGTGTATAACAGGAGTCAATGCACGATATCGGGCGGGGTGTATAACAGGAGTCAATGCACGATATCGGGCAGGGTGTATAACAGCAGTCAATGCACGATATCGGGCAGGGTGTATAACAGGAGTCAATGCACGATATCGTGCGGGGTGTATAACTGGAGTCAATGCATGATATCGGGCCGTGTGTATAACAGGAGTCAACACACGCTATCGGGCGGGTTGTATAACAGGAGTCAATGCACGAGATTAGGCGGGGTGCAAAACTGGAGTCAATGCACGATATTGGGCGGGGTGTATAACAGGAGTCAATGCACGATATCGGGCCGGCTGTATAACAGGAGTCAATGCACGATATCGGGCGGGTTGTATAACAGGAGACAATGCACGATATCGGGCGGGATATATAACAGGAGTCAATGCACAATATCAGGCAGGGTGTATTACAGGAGTCAGTGAACAAAAAACGGGCGGTGTGTATAACAGCAGCCAATGCAAGCTATCGGGCGGGGTGTATAACAGGAGTCAATGCACGATATCGGGCGGGTGAATAACAGGAGTTAAAGCACGATATCGGGCGGTGTGTATAACTGCAGCCAATGCAAGATATCGGGCGGGGTATATAACAGGAGTCAATGCACGATATCGGGCCAACTGTATAACCGGAGTCAATGCATGATGTCAGGCCGGCTGTAAAACTGGAGTCAATGCACGATATCGGGCGGGGTGTATAACAGGAGACAATGCACGATATCGGGCAGGGTATATAACAGGAGACAATGCACGATATCGGGCGGTGTGTATAACAGGAGACAATGCACGATATCGGGCAGGGTATATAACAGGAGACAATGCACGATATCGGGCGGTGTGTAAAACAGGAGTCAATGCACGATATCGGGCGGTGTGTATAACAGGAGTCAATGCACGATATCGGGCAGGATGTATAACAGGAATCAATGCACGATATCGGGCAGGGTGTATAACAGGAGTCAATGCACGATATCGGGCGGGGTGTATAACAGGAGTCAATGCACGATATCGGGCAGGGTGTATAACAGCAGTCATTGAACACTTTCGGGCAGGGTGTATAACAGGAGTCAATGCACGATATCGTGCGGGGTGTATAACTGGAGTCAATGCAGGATATCGGGCCGTGTGTATAACAGGAGTCAACGCACGCTATCGGGCGGGTTGTATAACAGGAGTCAATGCACGAGATCAGGCGGGGTGCAAAACTGGAGTCAATGCACGATATTGGGCGGGGTGTATAACAGGAGTCAATGCACGATATCGGGCCGGCTGTATAACAGGAGTCAATGCACGATATCGGGCGGGTTGTATAACAGGAGACAATGCACGATATCGGGCGGGGTGTATAACAGGAGTCAATGCACGATATCGGGCGGTGTGTATAACAGGAGTCAATGCACCAATATCGGGTGATGTGTATTAACAGGAGACAATGCACCACTATCGAGTGGGTTGCATAGCAGAACGTCTAGAAACCAAAAATATAATAATGAATAGTCAGCATGGATTTGAAAACGGTATATGATGCTTGACCAACCTCACTGAAGTTTTTAAGGAGATAACAGAGTGTAGACATAGAAACATAGAAAATAGGTGAAGCTTTAGGCCATTCGACCCTTCGAGCGTGCCCACCATTCAATATGATCATGGCTGTTCATGCAACTTCAGTACCCCATTCCTGCTTTCTCTCCATACCCTTTGATCCCTTTAGCTGTAAGGGCCACATTTAACTCCCTTTTGAATATATCTAACGAACTGGCATCAACAACTTTCGGTGGTACAGAATTCCACAGGTTCACAATTCTCTGAGTGAAAAAGTTTCTCCTCATCTCGGTCCTAAATGGCTTACCTCTTATCCTTAGATAATGGTAATGCAGTTGATGTAATTCATCTGGATTTCCAAAAGGCCTTTGAGAAGTTACCCCGTAATAGATTGATGAATAAGGTCAGAGAATAGAGGGTCAGGAGACAAGTAGTGGAATGGTCGAGTGTGGTCGAATTATTGACCACACTTGACCTGCTCCATTGGGCAGGCCACATTGTCCGCATGCCCGACATGGGACTCCTAAAGCAAGCGCTCTATTCGGAACTCCTACACGGCAAGCAAGCCCTGGGTGGGCAGAGGAAACTTTTCAAGGAAATCCTTGAAGTGCAACTTCCCCACTGGCACCTGGGGGTCCCTGGCCCAAGACCACCCGAAGTGGAGGAAGAGCATCCGGGAGGGCGCTGAGCGCCTTGAGTCTCGTTGCCAAGAGCATGCAGAAACCAAGCGCAGGCAGCGGAAGTAGCGTGTGGCAAACCAGTCCCACCCACACTTTCCTTCAACCACTGTCTGTCCCACCTGTGACAGAGACTGTAATTCCCATATTGGACTGTACAGTCCCCTGAGAGCTCACTTTTAGAGTGGAAGCAAGTCTTCCTCGATTTCGAGGGACTGCCTATGATGATGATGATGAGTAGAATGGCTAGCTAGCTGACTTCAAGATGAAAAGCAGAGAGTAGGGGTAAGGGGTAGCTCTTCATCGTTACAATGTTAGTGGTGTTCCACAAGGATCGGTGCTAAGGCCACTGTTTACAATTTACTTTGGAATCAAAAACACAATTTCTAAATTTGTGGATGACACCAAATTGGAGGAGATAGTCAATACTGAGAAGGACTGCAACAAATTACAGGAGGGCATTCATAAATGTTCAGATTGAGCCTATAATTGACAAATGAATTCAACACATAAAAATGTGAAGTATTACATTTTGTTAGGAAGAATAGGGAGATCACTTACTACTTGGAAGGTGAGAGTCTGGGTGGGTAAAGGAACAAAGGGATGGCGGAGTACAAATACACCAATCACTAAAAGTTGCAACACAGGTTAGCAAGGCCATAAACAAGCAAAGCAAGCACTAGTAGGCTGATTCATTGAATATATTCAAGGCTGATCTAGACAGATTCATGTACTATAGGGGAGTCAAGCGTCATGGGAAATAGGCAGGAAAGTAGAGTTGAGGCTAAGATCAGATCAGCCATGATCTTATTGAATGGTGGAGCAGGCTCGAGGGGCCGTCTGGCCTACTCCTATTTCTTATGTTCTTATGTTCTTAGTAGGGTTTATTTCTCGAGGCATAGAATTGAAAAGTCGGGAAGTTATGCTCAAGCTGTATCGAACCTTGGTTAGACCACACCACAGTGTACAGTTCTGGTCGCCATATTATAAAAAGGATATAGAGGCATTAGAGAGGGTGCAGAGCAGATTTACAAGGATGATACCAGAAATGCGAGGCTATACATATCAGGAAAGGATGAAAAGAGAAGGCTGAGGGGTGACCCAATAGAAGTTTCTAAAATTATGAAAAGTTTTGATAGAGTGGATACAGAGAGAATGTTTCCACTTGGGAGAGCTCAAGGCTGGAGGTCAGAAATGTAAGATGGTTACTAGTAAATCCAACAGGAAGGGTTTGGGAGCGATTTCTTTACCCAGAGAGGGGTTGGGGTGTGGGACTCATTATCACAGGGAGTGTTTGCAGCGATAGGGTAAGAGGAGGCTTGTCTGGAGTACATCCTTTGTAATATATACATATATCCTATGTAATCCAAAGTAATGTAACCCGTTATCGTTGGGTTAGGGATCCCCAAATGGTGCGATTGTATACTGGTTAAAAGTTGTATCGCAGACAAATACGTGCTTTGGAGGCAATTCAGAGAGGGTTCACTAGGTTGATTTCAGAGATGAGTGGATTGACTTATGAGGTTGGGCCTCTACTCATTAGAATTCAGAAGAATGAGAGGTGATCTTATCGAAATGTATAAGATTATGAGGGGGCTTGACAAGGTGGATGCAGAGAGGATGTTTCCACTGATAGGGGAGACTAGAACTAAGGGGCATAATCTTAGAATAAGGGGCCACTCATTTAAAACTAAGATGAGGAGGAATTTCTTCTCTCACAGGGTTGTAAATCTGCGGAATTCACTGCCTCAGAGAGCTGTGGAAGCTGGGTCATTGAATAAATTTAAGAGAGAGATAGAGAGTTTCTTAACCGATAAGAGAATAAGGGGTTATGAAGAGCAGGTAGAGAAGTGGACCTGAGTCCATAATCGGATCAGCCATGATCGTATTAAATGGCGGAACAGGCTCGAGGGGCAGTGTGGCCTACTCCTGCTCCTATTTCTTACGTTCTTATGTTCTTATGTGTCAAGTCAAAGGATTATCTATTTAATTGTCTGACTTCGGATACATATATTGTAAATTTGAAAATGAATTGTGAAAGGAAAAAGGAGAAGCATTGAAACAGTGTCTTCCTACCCAGTGATTTATTGATCCTTTGGCTGATCCCATCGGGCACGGCTATGTGCTGAATCTCACAAGAATAGGCAGAGCCGAGGTTCCACTCTCGGGCAGATGTGATCAACTCGCTCCTGGAACAATAGGTGCCGTTTAAGTTTAGAATCGGCGCATAGTTCTTGATGTCGGTAACCACTGGATTGCCATCAACGAACCACCGGAAGGAAAGTTCCGCCGGAAAAAACCCAGCCGCCAGGCAGACGAGTGTTGCCTTTGCTGTCATGTCGATCTCTTCAAATGTCGGTGGTAAAACGTATACCATTGGTGGCACTGGGTATAGCTCTATATCAATCACATAGGTGTTAGCAAATTAACAACAACAACTTGTATTTATATAGCGCCTTTAACATAGTGAAACATCCTATGGCGCTTCACAGGAGTATTAAGTGATAAAAATTTGGCACCGAGCCACATAAGTAGAAATTACAGCAGATGACCAACAGCTTGGTCAAAGAGATAGGTTTTAAAGAGCGTCTTGAAAGAGGAAAGTGAGGTAGAGAGGTGGAGAGGTTTAGGGAGGGAGTTCCAGAGCTTGGGGCCCAGGCAGCTGAAGGCACAGCCACCAATGGTCGAGTGATTATAATCAGGGATGGTCAGGAGGGCAGAATTAGAGGAGAGCAGACACCTCGGGGGGTTGTGGGGCAGGAGGAGATTACAGAGATAGGGAGGGGCGAGGCCATGGAGGGATTTGTAAACAAGGATAATAATTTTGGAAATCGAGGCATTGCTTAATCGGAAGCCAATGTAGGTCAGAGAGCATAGGGGTGATGGGTGAGCAGGACTTGGAATGAGTTAGGACATGTGCAGCCGAGTTTTGGATCACCTCTAGTTTACATAGGGTAGAATATGGAAGGCCAGCCAGGAGTGCGTTGGAATAGTCAAGTCATCATCATCATAGGCAGTCCCTCGGAATCGAGGAAGACTTGCTTCCACTCTTAACATGAGTTCTTAGGGTGGCTGTACAGTCCAATATGAGAACCACAGAATCTGTCACAGGTGGGACAGATAATCGTTGAGGGAAGGGGTGGGTGGGACTGGATTGCTGCACGCTCTTTCCGCTGCCTGCGCTTGATTTCTGCATGCTCTCGGCGACGAGACTCGAGGTGCTCATCACCCTCCCGATGCATTTCCTCCACTTCGGGCGGTTGACAAAATAGTCAAGTCTAGAGGTAACAGAGGAATGGATGAGCGTTTCAGCAGTGGATGAGCTGAGGCAGGGGCGGAGACGAGTGATGTTACAGAGTTGGAAATAGGCGGTTTTAGTTATGCAACGGATGTGTGGCCGGAAGCTCATTTCAGGGTCAAATATGACACCAAGGTTGCGAACAGTCTGGGTCAGCCTCGGATAGGAGTAGGGGAAAGGGATGGAGTCAGTGTCTGGGGAACGGAGTTTGTGATGGGACCGAAAACAATGGCTTCCTATTGAGAATGACCAAATGCAAAATAAATACTTACATGTCAATTTTAACCTAACCTGCCCGTCGGGAACTGAAGCTGGTTCTACACCCCGTCTGCTTTTATTCTTCATTGAAGTCCATGGAGAGCAATATTGGGTGGGGTGTAAAACCGGCATTACACATGATTCTGTGGTTTCCCACCTGCCAAACGTAGGTTAAAATTGCGTCCGTAATGACTCATTCACATACAAAAACTGAGGAGACCTGTTTAACCCATAGCGCATCCAATATCGCCTGTTTCATACTATGGCCAAAGTTAAAGTAGTCTCATTAAGTATCAACTGTTGTTCAGTTGGTAGCACTCTCACCTCTGAGTCAGAAGGCTGTGGATTCAAGTCCCACTCCTGGGACTTGAGCACAAAAATCTAGGCTGACACTCCAGTGCAGTGCTGAGGGAGCACTGCACTGTTGGTGGTGCTGTTGTTCGGAAGAGACATTAAACTGAGGCTCCATCTGCTTTCTCAGGTGGATGTAAAAGATCCCGTGGCACTATTTTGAAGAAGAGCAGGTATCCCCAATGTCTGAGGTCAATATTTATCCCTCAATTAACATAACAATAAACAGATTATCTGGTCATTACCACATTGGTGTTTGTGGGAGCTTGCTGTGTGCAAATTGGCTGCCGCGTTTCCCACATTACAACAATGACTACACTCCAAAAATACTTCATTGGCCACATTGCACTTTGGGACATCTGGTGGGCACTATAGAAATGCAAGTTTTTCCTTTTTGCCGGTGGGCTGGGCTTCATGAGATCTCACCTTTCCCAAAACATTGCCACTACTGCCGTCCCATGACGGAATCGAGTTACTTCTGAAATAAGTCCAGTGTCCGGGACCCAACCACTTTCCCCAGCAACCAGCCCTCTATGTAAAGAAAGGTTTTCTGGTAAACATGCCCTCCACTGGCCTTGTAATGTTTCAGATTGTTCGACCGCCCAATTCCAGAACGGGTTATCATCCAGTGTTACTACTATCGCTTTAAAACAGACAAGGAGGCCCCTTGGGATCGGAATTCAACTTGGGCCATAGCGCAAAATGGGGCGGTATGGAATCGGTTGCTCAATAAAATGGTAATGAGGAAAAAGTTCTTCTCTCAGAGGGTCGTGAATCTTTGGGATTCTCTGCTCCAGAGAGCTGTGGAGGCTGGGTCATTGAATATATTTAAGGTGGCGATAGACAGATTTTTGAGCGATAAGAGAGTAAAGGGTTATGGGGAGCGGGCGGGGAAGTGGAGTTGAGGCTAGGATCGGATCAGCTATGATCTTATTGAATGGTGGAGCAAGCTCGAGGGGACAAATGACCGACTCCTGCTCCTATTTCTTAGGTTCTTATATAAGCCCCACCCGATATTCGGTGTCATTGATGTCAATCGGACTGAATAACAGGTGGGGTCTCTGCACATTTTCCACCCTAAAGTATCTTAAAAGAATCGGTGTTTAACTTACCGGTATTACTTATGTGCTTGGTGATTGGTGTCGGTAGAGTTCCATGTGATACTTGGCAACTGTGAATGGAACCTTTAATCCACTGAGATGGAGCAATTACCAGCTTACTGATCTTAGTGTAGGTGTCGTTGGCACCTAATAGGGAAGTAGAATGCGAGACCCCCGAATGAACCCGGTTACCGTCCACGTACCAGGAAATGGAAAGATCATCCGGGTAAAAGCTTTCTGCCAGGCAGAGCAGCGCAATGTTCTGCTGTTGAAAGATGTCCTCAGGGTGTGGATTGGGGAAATAAACCAGTGGAGGTGACGGCGAAGAAGCTGAAACGGAAATAAAAGTGTAACCTTTCCACCAGTAACCACCTGGAAATGAAACCTGACTCAAATATTGACAACACTGACTTTGCCCAGCTTGGATTTATCAGCCTTCTGGACTCAACATTGGATTGGACAATTTCAAATCATAAACCACCGCTCCCATTTTTTTCAGAAGGCAGCCATTGCTGATAATTCTGCTAGTCCCATTTTCACCTCCTCTAAACCCATCTTTTGTTCCTTTACTTGTCCCATCACCATGCCCTTTTGCCTTTCACCATCATCCCTTTTGTCATTTAATCTCCTGCGTTCCGCCCAATCACAGACCTTCCCGTTTGTTCTTTCCTCCCCACCCCACCCCACCCCCCAACCCCACCCCCCTTCCCTGCCTTGTACTTGTTCAAAACCTGTTACATCGCTAACCTTTTACAGTTCTGATGAAAGGTCATCGATCTGAAACATTCTCATAGAAACATATAAAATTCTGACAGGACTGGACAGGTTAGATGCAGGAAGAATGTTCCCGATGATGGGGAAGTCCAGAACCAGGGGACACAGTTTAAGGATAAGGGGTAAGCCATTTAGGACCGAGATGAGGAGAAGCTTCTTCACTCAGAGAGTTGTTGATGCCAGTTCATTAGGTATATTCAAAAGGGAGTTAGATATGGCCCTTATGGCTAAAGGGATCAAGGGGTATGGAGAGAAAGCAGGAAAGGTGAATAATCAGCCATGATCTTATTGAATGGTGGTGCAGGCTCGAAGGACCGAATGGCCTACTCCTGCACCTAATTTCTATGTTTCTATGTTTCCATGTTTAACTCTGTTTTTCTCTCTCTCTCCACAGATGCTGCCTGACCCACTGAGCATTTGCAGCATTGTCTGTTTTTATTTCAGATTTCCAGCCACCGCAGTGCTTTGCTTTTGGATTTATCCCTTCTGTTCACTGACAAAAAGATGCCAACACATCAACCTATTATTGCTATTAATCCTGGACTCTCCCTGATGTCTTTGGATGTAAATGCGCTGTGTGATGTGGCCCTAAATCAGATCAAAAAGGCCCCAGGAGGCCGCCTTGCACAGTGGCTGAGTTACTCTAACTCAACCTGTGCAGCCAACGCAAGTGCCTGGATGACAGGAAGGGGCAAAGTCAGCCAGGGCACCCAGTCCTGATTGTTAAGTGACCCTTCCCAAAAATTGCTCTACTGTGCCTCTCTATCTATCTCTTTTCTCCTTTTAAAATGCTCCTTAAAACCTACCTCTTTGACCACGCTTTTGGTCAGCTGTCCCAATATCTGTGGCTTGGTGTCAAAAATGTTTTTTATTGCTATCGCTCCTGTGAAGTGCCTTGGGAAATGTTGCTACGTTAAATGCACTATCTAAATGCAAGTGCATTTGGTGAAAAGGTCAAGGTCAGATTCTGATTTTGAGGGTGGGTAGGTTTAAATAGGAACAGGAGTCGGCCATTCAGCCCCTGGAGCCTGTTCCATCATTCAATTGATCTAAACTCAGCGGAAAGGAAACTGATGTGGATTCTACAATGGACAACCTTCAAAGGTTTTAGAATATAGCTATACAATTGGAGAACAAGTTATTTGTAATTACATTCCTAAAGCAATATTCATGAACAATATTTGGCATCTCCAATAAATGTCACCAAGAGGTGTAAATGACGCAATTATGTAATATAAGGTTACCGTAGTAACAAACCCTATATAGTTAGTGCACATTTTCTCTACTTGTTACCAATCCAATTGCTACTGAAACTATTAAATGAGATTTAGGTGAATTCTCACTTTCACTGTGTTCAGGTGGATACCTGTTCAAGCACACATACATTCAAAGATAAAAAAAATGCATACATAGATAGATGGAAACACATAAATACACATATATTCATGACAGAAAGAAAGCAAGAAAGTATATTTATATAATGCCTTTCACCTCCACAGGACATCTCAAAGCGATGTACAACCAATTAGTTCTTGATGTGTGTTTTGTAGCCAAACTAGAAGATAATGGGCTGGAAATCCCGGCTTCCCTGGGTCCGTACAGAGTGTCTACGGACCGAGGCATCACAAAAGTCGATTTTCAGCGCACAATGCGCATGTGCTGAAAACTAGCTTTTCCGATCTGTCAAGCTGGAGCGCATAGCCTACTTTTACAAGCGTAAGAGTTTAAAAACATACAAAAATATAATTAAATGTTTAAAAACACATTATTTTTTAAAACCCTACATTACATTTATTTTAACCATAATGAAAAAAAAAAATTTTTAACTCAGAAAAATAATTTCTGTAAGATATTTCCTAACTTTAATTTTAATTATGTGTTTAGTGGGGTTTTTTTCTCATTAATGGGGCAAAAATCGTGGCCTCCCGGGCCCGTGTGAAGTTTCTACGGACCCGGGAAGGCATCAGAAAAGTCGGTTTTCAGCGCACAATGCGCATGCCCTGAAAACCGGCTTTTCCGATCCGTCAAACTGGAGCTGGAGTCTGACAGATCCTCCGCATCTCCACATCCAGGACTTTCACATGAGCAAGTTTGTGGTATTTACCCACATCTTGTCCAGTGGATGTCCTGAAAACTCTTGAGCCTGATAAAAGCAGGAGCATAGCCTACTTTTACAGGCGTAAGAGTTTTAAAACATACAAAAACTTAACAAAATCAAATTTAACAAACACATTTTATTGTTAAAAACCCTGCCCACTACAGTAAGTTTATTTAAAGCCATAATTTTAAAAATTGGATAAATATTTTTTTTATAAGACATTAATAACTTTAATTTAAATTAATCTTAAATATGTAGTGTATATTTTCTATTTTTTTACTAGTGTTTTGGGGGCTGTTTCTCAATCATAATAATGGGAACTCCAACTTACGGAGTTCCCATTATTATGAATGAGAAAATACTGTACCTGGATTGGCTGCCCAGAGCCATGTGACTCCAGCTCCAGCTTATAGATGTCCCGCCGTGCACGCGCTGCGACACGTCGGGAGTGAAGACCTCAGGACCGGGATCTCTCGTGAGCACAGCAGGAACAGGTAAGTGTGCATTCTCCCCCCCCCCCCCCCTTTTTCAGTCGCTTGCCTGCGGGAAGACTTTGACCGGGATTTCTAGGCAATTAGCATGAGAACTCGCAGATACGGAGTTGTCACTGCTACTAATGAGAAAGCTGTGGAATACAGTACCTGATTGGCTGAGCAGTCACACGTGACTGCACCCTCTGCGTGTTTCACAGCGCGGGAAGAGACGGTCTCCCCACCGGAATCCCATGCTCCTCCAGAACCACCAGGTACATTCCCAGAAATGTTTCAGGTTGGCGGCAATTGTCTGCGGGAAGCCTCCGACTGCAATTACAGCCCCAATTGTTGTGCACTGTATGGTCCTACAGACAGCAAATTCAATAAATAATCATTTAATGTGATTTGGCAGTGTGGATTCCCCACATTACAACAGTGACGCCACTTCAAAGGTACTTCATTGGCTGTAAAGCACTTTGAGACGTCTGGGGGTCGTGGAAGGTGCTATATAAATGCGAGTCTTTCTTTTAATGCTGGCCAGGACACCAAGGGAACTCCCTGCCCAACATCCTTTAATGCCACTAGAACAAGGGGCGGACAGGTTTAAGCTCTCACATAAACGACAATGCAGCACTCTCTCGGCACTACACCAAAGTGTCAGCCCAGATCATGTGCTGAAGGCCCTGACAGACAGCCATGAATAGAAGCAGACAGGACACCTACCGGGTGTTACAGTGAGAGTGACTCCACATCCGCTCCAGTCCGTGCTGTAAGGAAAATAGGCGTTTGAGCTGCCGCAGTAATATCTGGCAGAGTCCTCCTTGCCAAGAGACGATATTGTGAGAGAGAATTTCTTGCTGGCCCAGTCTTTTAACCCGGTGAATCGGTCGGCGGCCGCGGACGAGTAGCGTGCCGCGCTTGAACCCGGGGTCCAGTACAGGATCCAGGAGATCCTGGGGTCCGCCGGCTTTGCCGAGCCCCAGATCAGCCAGGAGTCGTCCAGGTTCCTGCTGGTGAAACAATCCAACCTCACCGTTTCATTCTCCCGGCGAGTCAGGGTTACTGGCGATATGTAGAGAGTATCATCGGCTGCCGCAAGACCTGCGTAAAAAGCCACAACGCTTAGACACTTCGCGACGACCAGAGGACACGGATTTAAGGCGATTGGCAAAAGGGCCAGAGGGCAGATGAGATTTTTTTTTGTTTGTTTTTACAGCAGCTAGTTGTTCTGATCGGGAACGCACTGCCTGAAAGCAGATTCAACAGCAACTTTCAAAAGGGGAAACATAGAAACATAGAAAATAGGAGCAGTAGTAGGCCATTCGGCCCTTCGAGCCTGCACTGCCATTCAATATGGCTGATACTGGAAGGGAGGACATCTGCAAGGCTATGGGGAAAGAGGGGGGCGCGGAGAGAGTGGGACTAATGGACAACTCCTTCAAAGAGCCAGTACTGGCACGATGGGCCGAATGGCCTTCTGTGCTATGGATTGTATATAACCAGCGCAATGTGCAACACACAACACAAAAACCGTGTGGCTCAATGGGCGAATGTACCTCACGTATTAGTTCAGCGTAAGAGTCAGGATCCCAGATTCTGCCCCTCTCTCCGGTTGACATCCAGGTCCCGGGGTAGGGGAGGGCAGAGTTATTCAGGTTTCCCTGTTTCTGGCCACTGCTGTGTGACTCCTGCTGCTGGGTATGCAGCTCCGGCGAAGGTCAGCCAGGCTGTGAGCCCTCTCTGTCTCTGTCTTTCGAATTGCCGGCGGGCCATCTCCGTCCAGACTCTCGCCCAGACTGTGGTCACTTTGACGAGCGTTACGGAGGGGCCACCAAACTTGAGCCTTGTCAGAACTCCCCGCCTTCGAGGTGGGTGGGTGGCTGGGGAGATTGGCAGCACATTTAGCACAAAAACGAGATAATGGCCGGCATACCTGCACGGATAGTGAGCCATATCAAAAGTTGCAACATTTTCTCAACTGTACACCCAAATCGAGGAGACACGGCTTTCTGGAGCCAGCAAACGGCGTTTGCTGAACCGATCCAACTCTGATGTGGGACTTCAGCACTTTTGAGCCACATTGGTCGAATTTGACTGGCTCAAGGCAGTCAGCAAAAGTCAGATTGACTATTGATCCCACTGTAGTGGTCACTCTCCGCCAATGCGATCCGCTTATGGCAGCAGTCCAAGGTACGATTTAAATGTTCACTTATAAAGTATGATGTAAATAACCCATTTGTAGCTTGTGTAGCAGACTAAAATATTTTCTAAAACTACCCCATTCATTTAGCTATATTTATTGTGCTTTTTCAACACGTGTGGATTCCTGCATTTTAAGCTTGTGCCCGAGATTTAAAAATGTATTTATGTGCATCAACATAACAAAAACAGATTATCTGGTCATTATCACGTTGCTGTTTGTGGGAGCTTGCTGTGCGTAAATTGGCTGCCGCGTTTCCCACATGACTACACTCCAAAAGTACTTCTTTGGCTGTAAAGCGCCTTGAGACATCTGGTGGTCGGGAAAGGCTCTATATAAATGAAAATCTATCTTTTGCAAAATATTCCAGGTACTGAAAAAAATGCACAACTGTACCTGGGACAGTATTTAGATAGTTAACTAATTTAACACCACGTCTGCAAATGTTATCTTTTATACACTTTTGGAGAGTCTAGAATAAAAGGTCATATCTCAGGATAAGGATCAGCCATTTAGGACTGAGATGAGGAGATGTTTCTTCACTCAGAGGGTGGTGAATCTTTGGAATTCCCTACCCCCGAGAGCAGTGGATGCTGAGTATATTCAAGACAGAGATTGATATATTTTTGGGCACTAAGGGAATTAAGGTATATGGGAATTGGGCTGGAAAGTAGAAGATCAGCCATGATCTTATTGAATGGCAGAGCAGGCTCGAGGGGTCGTATGGCCTACTCCTGCTCCTAATTCTTATGTTCTTACATTATTTTTTTTTAATGTTATATTTTAGTGAACATCAATGATGAGGGAATTGCTCACCATTCTGATTAAGCATTAGTAACATAAAAACAGGAGTAAGCCATTCAGTCCCTCAAGCATGTTCCACCATTCAATTTTTTAAAATTCATTCATGGGATGTGGGTGTCGTTGGCAAGGCCAGCATTTATTGCCCATCCCTAATTGCCCTTGAGAAGAGCCCAATCAGATCATTGCTGATCTGCAATCTAACTCCATATAACTTTGGGCCGTCTGCCTTAATACTTTCAGTTAACAAAAATATATCAATCTCAGATTTAAAATTAACAATTGGTCCAGCATCAACTACTGCTTGCGGAAGAGAGTTCCAATTTGTGTGTAGAAACGTTTCCCAACTTCACTCCTGAAAGGTCTGGCTCTAATATTTAGACTATGCCCCCTGGTCCTATACTCCCCAACCAGTGGAAACAGTTTCTCTCGATCTACCCTGTCTGTTGCCCTTAATATCCTTAAAACCTCGATCAGATTACCCTTTGACCCTCTCAATTCGAGGGAATATAACCTTCATTTGTGTAATCTCTCCTCGTTATATAACCCTTGAAGTCTGGGTAAGGTGTGGGATGGGCCAAATATAAAATTGAAATTCTCTCCATTCTACCCCTGCAATGTATCTTAACCCTAACTCATGACTGGTAGTGACATTTGAGTGCCTACACTCATTATGCTTGTAAGAGGTTGGTGACGTGCCTATTGAACTGTGGTGAATATATTTCAGATAGTATCCAATAACCAGTAACCCCAGCAGTCTGGATTGATATGTGATTACACTGTGCCAGCTCGTAACACTCTACTGCCCATATCCTAACCTGCATCAATCACCCATCACCCGCTGTGCTCGGCGACCTACATTGGCTCCCAGTTCGACAATGCCTCGATTTTAAAATTCTCACCCCTATAATTCAATTCCCTCCATGGCCTTGCCCCTCCCTATATCTGCAATCTCCTCCAATCCCCCAGAGATGTCTGTGCTCTTCCAGTTCTGGCCTCTTGCACATCATTGGTTTTAATTGCTCAACCCTTGGTGGCTGTGCCTTCAGCTGCAAGGGCCCCAAGCTCTGGCACTCCCTCCCTAAACCTCTCCACCTCTGTACCTCTCTTGTAAGAAGCTCCTTAAAACCTACCACTTTGACCAAGCTTTTGGGTGTCAAATTTTATCTGATAATATTCCTGTGAAGCACCTTGCGACACTTTACTATAGTAAAGGTACTATGTAAATGCAAGTTATTTTTGTGGGTGTGAGGTTATGCGGATTTCTTTTGATAAAATTATTCTATAGGATAGAAATGAGAAACTGTATCCTCTTGGTGGTCCAGAACAAGGGGCACGACCTGAAAGACATTCAGGCTTGGGCTGATAAGTGGGAAGTATCATTTGTGCCACGCAAGTGCCAGGCAATGACTATCTCCAACAAGCAAGAGTCTAACCACTGCTCCTTGACATTCAACAGCATTACCATCACCGAATCCCCTACCATCAACATCCCGGGGGCTACCATTGACCAGAAGCTTAACTGGACCAGCCATATAAATACTGTGGGAACAAGAGCAGGTCAGAGGCTGGGTATTCTGCAGCGGCTGTCTCACCTCCTGACTCCTCAAAGCCATTTCACCATCTACAAGGCACAAGTCAGGTGTGTGATGGAATACTCTACACTTGTCTGGATGAATGTATTTCCTACAACACTCAAGAAGCTCGATACCATCCAGGACAAAGCAGGCCGCTTGATCGGCACCCCATCCACCACCTTAAACATTCACTCCCTCCATCACCGGCACACCGTGGCTGCAGTGTGTACCATCTACAAGATGCACTGCAGCAACTCACCAAGGCTTCTTCGGCAGCACCTCCCAAACCCGCGACCTCTACCGCCTAGAAGGACAAGGGCAGTAAGCACGTGGGAACACCATCACCTGCAATGTCCCCACCAGTTACACACTATCCCGACTTGGAAGTATATCATCATTACTTCATCATCACCGGGTCAAAATCCTGGAACTCTCTCCATAACAGCACTGTGTGAGAACCTTCAACACACGGACTCCAGCGGTTCAAGGCGGCGGCTCACCACCACCTTCTCAAGGGCGATTAGGGATGGGCAATAAATTGAAGCCTTGCCAGCGGCGCCCACATCCCATGAACAAAAAAAAGAGCATTATTTTAAATTACTGCCAGCCCATTCAGGAATGAAATTAGAAAGCATTTTTTCACACAAAGGGTAGAGGAAATCTGGAAGGCTCTCCCCCCCAAAGGTCCCTGGATGCTGGGGGTCAATTGGAGCTTTCAAGTCTGAGATCGATAGATTTTTGTTGGCTGAGGTTATCAGTGGATATGGAGCAAAAGCGGGTAAATGGGATTGAGGTACAGATCAGCCATGATCTAACAGAATGGCGGAACAGGCTCGATGGGCTGAATGGCCTCCTGTTCCTATGTTCACTCCGATAACAAAAGGAGCTAATGTAGGAAAATATGTCTCCGCCTATTAACTTAGTACACAATTGAATGGAAGTCATTGAATCTAAAATTGTATTCACCTTTAGCACTAGTTTCTGTGAATTAGAGGCTTGAGCAATAGTTAATGGGATGGGATCACAAGCTTGTTTCGAATATCATTCAGAATAGTTGGTTTGTGACCATCCTATTAGCTTATTGTTTCGGTACAAAGTGTGATCCTAACAAAAGGTACAATCTATGTGTTTTCCACAAACTACTTTAAAAAAAATAATGTTGCTTTGAGGAACTTATCATTTAAAAAAGAAAATCAATTTACTGACTCAAACAAGTCGGTGCAATTCATAGTTGGACGTTGAACGGCCAACAAAAGGTCAGAAGAGGTTATCGACTTGTGAAGTTGGAGAGAGGGTGCACACTCTGTGGCTGGAGTACAGGTGGTACGTGTAGCACAGGCTGGGTGTTCCCTCTGCTCTCGCAGCGCCGAGTACCCCTGTGTAAGCCCTGTTACTTGCACAACATGTCATCCAGTTCACCCCAGTCATTGTGAAATGGAATTCAGTGCATTGCTGACACTGACATATTTATTACTGCCCGCAGATTCCGTCAAGTCATGTGCCTTCAGTATGTATCCCTTTAAATAAGCCCCGTCGTGTAATTTATTTGCAAAGCAGCCTTTCAAATCTAATCAATTTCTGAATGTGACTGCTCATTCAATAGGAGGGCATGGCTGAATTCGGTTCTCACTTCTATTGACGTTTGTTTTATTAATTCTTATTGTTAATTGTATTATTGCAGCAAGACCCGGATGATATTCGGGTTTGGACTGATAAGTGGCAAGTGACATTCGCGCCACACAAGTGTCAGGTGATGACTATCTTCAACAAACGAGAGTCCAACCACCACCCCTGGACAGGCAACAGTATTACCATCACCAAATCCCACACCATCAACATCCTGGGGAGTCACCATTGACCAGAAACTTAACTGGCCCAGCCACATAAACACTGTGGCAAGAAGAGTGGGTCAGAGGCTGAGTATTCTGTGGTGAGTGTCTCTCCTCCTGACCCTCCAAAGCCTTTCCACCATCTACAAGGCACCAGTCAGGAGTGTGATGGAATACTCTCCACTTGCCTGGATGAGTGCAGCTCCCACAACACTCAAGAAGCTCGACACCATCCAGGACAAAGCAGCCTGCTTAATTGGCACCCCATCCACCACCATAAACATCCATTCCCTCCATCACTGGCACACCGTGGCTGCAGTGTGTACCATCTACAAGATGCACTGTAGCAACTCACCAAGGCTTCTTCAGCAGCTCCTACCAAACCCACGACCTCTACCACCCAGAAGGACAAGGCATATGAGAGCACCATCACCTGTAAGTTCCCCTCGAAGTTACACACCATCCTGACTTGCAATATATCGTCGCTGGGTAAAAATCTTGGAACTCCCTCCCTAACACTAGTACTGTAGGAGTACCTTCACCACACGGACTGCAGCGGTTCAAAACGGTAGCTCACCACCACTTTCTCGAGGGCAATTAGGGATGGACAATACATGCTGGCCATGGGAATAAATAAAAAATATATATTACAGGCATTGCTAATAATTATTATTCATATGAAGTAAGGAGGGGTGATCAATGCCAATAGCCCAAGATGCAACCAAGGATGAAACTGTAAGGCAAGTGACGCCATTCATTAAGTGATGGTTAGATGAGGCTTACCTTGAATTAAAAAGCGGAGGAAGAGTAAATTGAGAGATATTCACCATTTATCTTAATGTGTGGATGCCTGGAGCAGTTGGTAAATAAGGTATCATTGCTTTTCCATTGAAATTGATGTTTTCTTTCATATCTTACCAAGGGAAGCGGTGTTACCTTAAATACTTTTGTAATCTCTCGAAATTTATCCATTTCTCCTCCATAGGCAGCAGCTCCACTTCCACGCTGGCAGATGGTGCCGCGTCTTCTTAAGTTGATAAACTTCCATTAATTAACTGGCACTCACTTGGGTGTGAGCCTTGGCTCTGTGGGTAACAGTCTCGGCTACTGAGAGCAGAAGGTCGTGGGTTCAAGTTCCACTCCAGAGAGCCTTGAGCACAAAGCCCAGGCAGTCTGGCAGTCCTGGATGTTGGGGGTGTAAATTGGTCAGGTGTAAAGGCTGTGATTTAATACTTGAAATATCATTGAAAACTAAACAATTGAACTACATGAATAGTGAAATAGTGTATTGATAGTAACAGTGATCTGGTCACTGCATAGCTTTATTGCATAGTCATGGTGCGGCACTGGACAATGTGGACCACTTTCCATATGTCGGGACTCTATTATCAGCAAGGGCAGACGTCGATGACGAGGTCCAACACCGCCTCCAGTGCGCCAGGGCAGCCTTCTGCCACCCGAGGAAAAAAGTTATCGAAGATCAGGCCCTCAAATCTGCCACCAAGCCCGTGGTCTACAGGGCTTTAGTGATACCTGCCCTCCTCTATGGCTCAAAGACATGGACTATATACAGTAGACACCAAAAATCGCTGGAGAAATACCATCAATGATATCTCCGCAAGATCCTGCCAATCCCCTGGGAGGACAGACGCACCAATGTTAGCGTCATCGATCAGGCCAACATCCCCATCATCGAAGCACTGACAACACTCCACCAGCTCTATTGGGCAGGCCAATTGTCCGCATGCCCGACACAAGACTCTCAAAGCAAGCGCTCTCCTCGGAACTCCTACACGGCAAGCGAGCCCCAGGTGGGCAGAGGAACATTTCAAGGACACCCTCAAAGCCTCCTCTATAAAATGCAACATCCCCACCTGGGGGTCCCTGGCCAAAGACTGCCCTAAGTGGAGGAAGAGCATCCGGGAGGGCGCTGAGCATCTTGAGTCTCATCGCCGAGAACATGCAGAAAGCAAGCGCAGGCAACGGAAGGAGTCTGCGACAAACCAGTCCCACCCATCCTTTCCTTCAACCACTGTCTCTCCCACCTGTGACAGAGACAGTAATTCCCAAATTGGACTGTTCAGTCACCTGAGAACTCACTTTTAGAGAGGAAGCAAGTCTTCCTCGAATTTGAGGGCCTCCCTAATGATGATGATGATGCATAGCTTTATTACAAATACACTGGGAGAAGTTTGGCTTTTATTGCGCCTCCTGTTAGCACCTGCAGGAGGCGGTAAGGGGGTGCCGAGGGGTTACCGACCGGGCGCAGCGAGTTCACCGCCACCCGCAAACTTCCCTGCTGGTTTAGCACTGGTGCTAACACTTACCGCCTCGGTCTCTAGCGCCCCGCAGAACGTGATGTCATCAAGTGCGCAGCGCCCCGTTACTGCTCCAGATGTGAAATTGGCTCCCGACCACTGCTATATCGGCGGGCGTCAACAACGGCAGCCAGAGGAGGCATTGCCACCTCAGCTGGGCGCTTGGGGACCGCTAATTAAAGGCAGTGTTGTTCAGGTAGGCCAAACCTTATTCTTCGCACCAGCCTGCTGAAAGTTTTGACGCCTCATTGCTGTGCGATATCCAAGCCCTCTGAGTGATTGGGGCTGTAATGGCAGTCGCTCAGGTCGCCTGGCCTCACAGAATTAAGAAGAAGAATGTTGCAAACCAGCATTGGCCCTTCCCATTAAGCGAGGGAAGCAGCCTCTGATGACAGTCATCATAGGCAATCCCTCGGGTTTGAGGAAGCCTTGCTTCCACTCTTAAAAATGAGTCCTTAGGTGGCTGAACAGTCCAATGCAAGAACCACAGTCCCTGTCACAGGTGGGACAGACAGTCGTTGAGAGAAGGGGTGGGTGGGACAGGTTTGCCACACGCTCCTTCCGCTGCCTGCGCTTGATTTCTGCATGCTTTCGGCGACGAGACTCGAGGCGCTCGGCACCCTCCCAGATATACTTCCTCCACTTAGGACGGTCTTTGGCCAGGGGACTCCCAGGTGTCAGTGGGGATGTTGCACTTTATCAGGGAGGCTTTGAGGGTGTCCCTGTAACGTTTATTCTGCCCACCTCTGGCTCGTTTGCCGTGGACATGTTCCGAGTAGAGCGCTTGCTTTTGGAGTCTTGTGTCTGGCATGCGAATGATGTGGCCTACCCAGCGAAGATGATCAAGTGTGGTCAGTGCTTCGTTTCTGGGGATGTTGGCCTGGTCAAGGACGCTAATGTTAGTGCGCCTGTCCTCCCAGGGAATTTGTAGGATCTTGTGGAGACATCGTTGGTGGTATTTCTCCAGCGACTTGAGGTGTCAACTGTACATGGTCCATGTCTCTGAGCCATACAGGAGGGCAGATATTACTGCAGCCCTGTAGACCATGAGCTTGGTGGCAGTGTTGAGGGCCTGGTCGTCAAACACTCTTCCAAGGCTGCACTGGCGCACTGGAGATGGTGTTGAATCTCGTCGTCAATGTTTGCTCTTGTTGATAAGAGGCTCCCGAGGTATGGGACGGTCGCACTGCATTGAACATATCAGTGCTCTGCTGCTACTGCCCCGTTCATGCATTTTGGCGCCCTAAGAGGGGGTTGACTTATGAAGAAAGGTTGAGCAGGTTGGGCCTATACTCATTGGAGTTTAGAAGAATGAAAAGTGATCTTATTGAAATATATAAGATACTGAGGGGGCTCGACAAGGTAGATGCAGAGAGGATGTTTCCCTTCGTGGGGGAATCTAAAACTATGGGCGTAGCCTCAGAATAAGGGGCCGCCCATTTAAAATGGAAATGAGGAGGAATTTCTTCTTTGAGGTTCGTGAATCTTTGGAATTCTCAGCCCCAGAGAGCTGTGGAGGCTGGGTCATTGAATATATTTAAGGTGGAGATAGACTGATTTTTGAGCGATAAGGGAATAAAGGATTATGGAGAGCGGGCAGGGAAGTGGAGCTGAGTCCACGATCAGATCAGCCATGATCTTCTAGAATGGCGGAGCAGGCTCGAGGGGTATGGTGGCCCACTCCTGTTCCTATTACTTATGTTCTTATAAGAGAAGTAGTTAGTGCTTGATTTAGTGCTCCACTTCCCTCTTGGAGTGCTAAAGCTGAATTTCCCAGGAGCAAAAAATTGATTATCGCCTGGTGATACTTTTTGGAGATTCAAAAAGTTAGCATCCTAAACTGGGTGTAAAAGAATTTCCAGCCCATTAATCCGTTGTTCTAGTCAAATCGCACAGGCATCTTTCTAGAGCCAGAAATAACGAACAAAGAAAATATTCACATATCTCTATACATAGAGACCATGGGATTTTCACTTTAAACTCTGCAGGTATGGAATGATAAATAAATGATGTACTTATGTGTCATCTTAAAATATAGATCCGAATGACGGCGTGCATGTGTAACTTTTCTGAAGAATGTTTCATGTCTTGCTCTTGACATTCTTGTGCGCACACATGAGCCAATAATTACCCCCACGACTCTGTGATGCTCGTTGTAAAGTCTTGACTCTTGGCGATCAATAGAAATGTTGCATTTACATGATCACTTCCTTCAGGAAATATCAAGGTGTTGTGATGGAAGTAAATACCATCGGCAAGTCCACCAACAGCAAATGTGCAACGGGCCAGTCAATCGTGTTGCTGTTGTTGGTTGTGGGAGGAATGTTGGTCAGGACGTTCTCTGTTCTTCCCTGGGATCTGCCTAGCTTTAAAGTCGACCCAACAGGAAAGCACGCCCGGTAATGCAAGCACTCCTCAGTGACGCACTCCAGTATCATCCTGCATCATGTATGCAAGCCCTATAGAGGGGAGAAGGGGGCCATTGAACCCTGACGTCCTAGCACAATAATAGTGCTGCCAACAATGGCACTTCAAGACTTGTAAAGATGGTGGGAGTGAAGCTGGACACGGGTGGGATATAAAACAAGCGGAATTACATTTTCCGGCCATTCGACCGCACAGCCGATAGTCAGTTGTACTGAAGTTAGTGGGACTGAATATTGGGTGGAGCGTATAATATGCGATCGATGCAGTGTTGCTTGTTTTGCGTCTCTTCCCGTGTCCAATTTCACCCTCCCCTAATCTTCCAATCTTATAATTACCTGGTGCCGGAATACTGCGGGTATTAATCTCACTCAGTCGAATTAATAGTGAAAGCTCTGAGTCAGAAGGTTGTGGGTTCAGGTCCCACTCCAGGGACTTGAGCACATAAATCTATGCTGACACTCCAGTGCAGTGCTGAGGTAGTGCTGCACTGTCGGAGGTGTCTCATTCAGATGGGACGGTAAACCGAGGCCCCATCTGCCCTCCCAGGTGGACGTAAAAGATCCCATGGCATTATTTCGAAGAAGAGCAGGGGAGTTCCCCCCCGGTGTCCTGGGGCCAATATTTATCCCTCAATCGCCATAACAAAACAACAGATTATCTGGTCATTATCACGTTGCCATTTGTGGGAGCTTGCTTTGTGCACATTGGCTGCTGTCTTTCCCACATTACAACAGTGACTACATTCCAAAAGTACTTCATTGGCCGTAAAGCGCTTTGAGACGTCCGGTGGTCATGAAAGGCGCTATATAGATCCAAGTCTTGGGCAGTGGCACAGAGCGGGAACGGTACACCGGGCAGCCAATCCGATCCGGCCACTTTGCCCCACCGCACGTGGAGAATTTCTTCAGAGCTGACTATCAGACGGGTCCTATAACTGGAGGAAAATTCGATTCCACCTATTTTGCATCCCTGGGGGGGGAGGGGGGAGGGTATATTTTGACTTGCTGCTGTTGTCTACAACAGGTGATGGGGAGTGGGGTCACTCATATTGCATCTCTCCCATTCTGAGATGAGGAGGAATTTCTTCATAACAATTAGGAGCAGGAGTAGGCCATTCGGCCCCTCAAGTCTGCTCCGCCATTCAATGGCCGATCTTCTATCTCGGCTCCAACTTCCTGCCCGATCTCCATATCCCTTGATTCCCCGATCTCCAAAAATCTATCTATCTCAGCCTTGAATATATTCAGAGACTCAGCAACCACAGCCCTCTGGAGCAGAGAATTCCAAAGATTCACAACCCTCTGAGTGTAGAAATTCCTCAGAGGGTTGTGAAACTTTGGAATTCTCTGCTCCAAAGGGCTGTGGAAGCTGGGTCATTGAGTATATTCAAGACAGAGATCGATAGCCTTTTGAACTCTAGGGGAATCAAGGGGTATGGGGACAGTGCAGGAAAGTGGAGTTGATGTCAAAGATCAGCCATGATCTCATTGAATTGTGGAGCAGGCTCGAGGGGCCAAATGGCCCACTCCTGCTCCTATTTGTTATGGTCTTATGTTCTTATATTCTCCTGATTTTTATTCCCATTGAAGTTAATTAAAATAACATCATGCAAAGTCAAAACCTGCCCTCTAGGCTCGCCCAGAGTGTTTCCAACCTCAGCAGCTTCCAACAAGCTGAACAACAGTTGCAAGTTACAGTGAAGTGGAGATTATAATTTGTCACCATGTAATACAATTGCTATTTTCAAAACTCAAGGTCACATCTGACGAATATCAGCCTGTAGTTGGCATTGCCCTATTGGACTTCAACACAGTTGAAAAACACACAATCCGTAAAAATAGAAAATCCTGGCTCCCGTTGAATATCAGTCCAAAAAGTCCAATGTACACAATGCCTTTATTAAATACATAGGAGCCGAAATTGCCCCTCTCCTTAAGGCCCGTTACCACCGCAAATCGGCGGCTACGCTGCGGAGTGAAGTGGCCGCCGACTTTTGGTGGAATGACCGCTGCTAGCCCAATTGCCCTCCCGAGTATTCCCAGCAGTGCACCGATTTCCCCCCTGACAGCTCCGCTGCTGCCAATCGGTGTTAAATCGCATCATCACTGTGCGCACCACCAATGATTTCCTCTTTTTCCCCCCCGCCCCCCCGACGGTGACATTACCCTCAAAAAATCTTCGATCCGCCCGGCAGTGCCAAAACAAGCTTTTTCCCTGTGGTCCAGTGAGGCTGTGGCCTTCTGCAGCGATGGTGTGGCTTCCCCTAACTGGCCGCCATTTATTTTTTTCGGCCAACTACCATATCAGCCCAACAATTCTGCCTCCGTGTTTGGCCGGGCCACCAACAGACAGCCTGGTTACCCCCTCTTACATAAGAACATAAGAAATAGGAGCAGGAGTAGGCCATTCGGCCCCTCGAGCCTGCTCCGCCATTTAATACGATTATGGCTGATCCAATCATGGACTCGGCTCCACTTCCCTGCCAGCTCCCCATAACCCCTTATTCCCTTATCGTGTTAAGAAATTGTCTATCTCTATCTTAAATTTATTCCATGACCCAGATTCCACAGCTCTCTAAGGCAGCGAATTCCACAGATTTACAACCCTCTGAGAGAAGAAATTTCTCCTCATCTCAGTTTTAAATGGGCGGCCCCTTATTCTAAGATTATGCCCCTAGTTCTAGTTTCTCCTATCAGTGGAAACATCCTCTCTGCATCCACCTCATAATCTTACACATTTCGATAAGATCACCTCTTATTCTTCTGAATGCCAATGAGTAAAGGCCCAACTTACTCAACCTTTCCTCATAAGTCAACCCCCTCGTCTCCAGAATCAACCTAGTGAACCTTCTCTGAACTGCCTCCAATACAAGTATATCCTTTCTTAAATATGGAAACTAAAACTGTACGCAGTATTCTAGGTGTGGCCTCACCAATACCCTGTATAACTGTAGCAAGACTGCCCTGCTTTTATACTCCATCCGCTTTGCAATAAAGGCCAAGATTCCATTGGCCTTCCTGATCACTTGCTGTACCTGCATACTAACCTTTTGTGTTTCATGCAGCAGGACCCCAGGTCCCGCTGTACTGTAGCACTTTGCAATTTTTCTCCATTTAAATAATAACTTGCTCTTTAATTTTTTTTCTGCCAAAGTGCATGACCTCACACTTTCCAAAATTATACTTTGCCAGATTTTTGCCCACTCCCCTCGTGTCTCTGTCCTTTTTTCAGCAAACTTGGCTATGTTACATTCGGTCCCTTCATCCAAGTCGTTAATATAGATTGTAAATTGTTGGGGCCCCAGCACTGATCCCTGCAGCACCCCACTAGTTACTGATTGCCAACCTAAGAATTAACCATTTATTGCGACTATCTGTTTTCTGTTAGTTAGCCAATCCTCTATCCGTGCTAATATATTACTCCCAACCCTGTGAACTTTTATCTTGTGCAGTAACCTTTTATGTGGCACCTTGTCAAATGCCTTCTGGAAGTCCAAATACACCACATCCACTGGTTCCCCTTTATCCACCCTGTCCGTTACATCCTCAAAGAATTCCAGCAAATTTGTCAAACATGACTTTCTCTTCATAAATGCATACTGACTGACAAATGTCCTGCTACTGCTTCTTTAATAATGGACTCCAACATTTTCCCAGCCACAGATGTTAGGCTAACTGGTCTATAGTTTCCTGCTTTGTCTACTAGATTTGTGGTTTTCCAATCCACTGGGACCTCCCCATAATCCAGGGAATTTTGATAGATTACAATCAATGCATCCACTATCTCTGCAGGCCACATCTTTTAAGACCCTGGGATGCAAGCCATCCGGTCCAGGAGACTTGTCTGCCTTTAGTCTCATTTATTTTACCAAGTACTACTTCTTTAGTGATCGTGATTGTATTAAGTTCCTCCCTCCCTATAGCCCCTTGATTATCCACTGTTGGGATGTTTTTGGTGTCTTCTACCGTGAAGACCGATACAAAATATTTGTTCAAAGTCTCTGCCATTTCCCTGTTCCCCATTATTAATTCCCCAATCTCATCTTCGAAGGGACCAACACCTACTTTAGGCATTCTTTTCATTTTTATGTATCTGTAGAAACTCTTACTATCTGTTTTTTATATTTAGTCCTAGTTTGCTTTCATAATCTGTCTTCCCTCTCTTATTTTTTTAGTCATTCTTTGCTGGTTTTTAAAAGTTTCCCAGTCCTCTTGCCTCCCACTAGTCTTGGCCACTTTGTATGCCCTTGTTTTCAATTTGATATCATCCCTTATTTCCTTAGTTAGCCACGGATGGTTATATCTTCTCTTACAGTGGGTAAAGAGTTTTCTTCTGAATTCTCTTTTGGATTTCTTGGTGACTATCTTATATTGATGGCCTTTAGTTTTGCTCTTCCCTACAAGTATTACATAGGATATACAGCACAGAAACAGGCCATTCGGCCCAACCAGTCCATGCCAGCGTTTATGCTCCACTCGAACCGCCTCCTGCCTTTCCTCATCGAAATCTATCAGCATAACCCTCTATTCCCTACTCCCTCAGATGCTTGTCTAGCCTCTCCTTAAATACATTTATACCATTCACTTCAACCACTCCCTGTGGTAGCGAGTTCCACATTCTCACTACTCTTTGGTTAAAGATTTTTTGTCTGAATTCACTATTGGGTTTCTTGGTGATTATCTTCTTTGATGGCCTTTATTTTTGCACTTCTGCACAAGTGGAAACATTCTGTTTCCACTCTATCAAAACCTTTCATAATTTTGAAGACCTCCATTAGATCACCCCTATGTTTCAAGTGAAGAGGCCCAGCCTGTTCATCCTTTCCTGATACCCTGGCCTTCTGGTATCATCCTTGTAACTCTTCTCTGCACCCTGTCAACTGCCTCAATCTCCTTTTTATAAAATGGCAACAAAAACTGAACACAGTACTCTAAGTGTGGTCTGACCAAGGTTCAATACAGGTTTAGCATAATAGATCCGATATAAAAGATGTTTCAGCATACTAGACCACTGACGGAGCGAAAGTTGTTGATTTCTTTAGGACAATGCTTGAGATATCAGCGTGAAAGATTTAGGTGGATGAGCAAGGAAACGTTAGACCCATGAAGACCTCTCCATCTATGTATGGTCACACTACTGCTATCTGTTGACACCCACTTTAAGAAGCACTAATCCTCCTTCCCCTACTCAGGAAGTGCTATTGGTTATCTCTCCACTCTCAACAGATCAGGAGCAGCGCCATGTTTTTTTTAAAGGTATCAATTGGCCTGAATCAAGCAACTTCCCTGACAATTTATTCCTTATGCCCTGGACTAAAAGTGTCTTTTTTTTATCATTAACCTTGCTGCAAAGGTTGCACAATGCAATAGCAGTGTTCTGATCTGAGTGTTCTGGATCATCCTGAATCCATCATGCACTCGGAGCCAACCATAGTTTCCTGCTCCAGCCTTCGATTGGTTCAATTGGATTCTCATCGCCCCTGGAAGGGGCAGGGCAGAAACCAGGCAATGTTTGCAAGCCCATCTACTCACCTTGCAACTGCTGCTGGGGTCAGTGGGGGGCGGGGTGGGTGGGCACGGTTGGGGAATTTCGTGAGTGAAACCACACGGAAACTGCAACGCCAATTCTCAGAGTTGGCCTTGCAGTCTCCAGGAATGGCAGACTAATCTCCAGGACATTGCTGCGAGCAAACCTCGGAGGAAGATCGCAGTGGCGTTAAAAATAAATGTCAATTCTTTTGAACACTTTTGTTCACCACTTATAAAAATATTGGAGATTGAGGAAAAGTGGCTGTTTGACTGAGAGTCAAGAATCATCCAATGGGGTAAGGATTCTTGTATCTGCTTTCCGACTGGCATCGGAGTATGGTGGACCATGAAGATGGACATGTCAAAGAATCATAGAATGATATAGCATAGAAAGAGGCCATTCAGCCCATCGTGCCTATGTCAGCTCTTTGATAGAGCTATCAAATGAATTCCACTCACCTCCTCCTGTTCTTTCCCTGTAGCCCTGTACTTTTCCCCCTTTAAGTATTTATTCCCTTTATTCCCTTTTAAATGTTACAACTAACCTACTTCCACCAGCTTTTTATGCAGCGCGTCCAGATCATGACAACTCTCTGTGTAAAAAAGTGTTTCCTCATGTCGCTTCTGATTCTTTTGCCAATCCCCTCAAATCTGTGTCATCTGTTACTGAAAACAGTTTCTCCTTATTTACTCTATTAAAACCATGCTCTATCAACTCTCCTCTTAAGTGTCAGCTGTGGCTCAGTGGGCCGCATCCTCGCCTCTGAGTCAGAAGGTTGTAAGTACAAGCCGCATTCCAGAGACTTGAGCACATAAATCTAGGCTGACACTCCCAGTGCAATGTCGAGGGAGTGCTGCACTGTCAGAGATGCCGTTTTTCGGATGAGACGTTAAACTGAGGCCCTGTCTGCTCTCTCAGGTGGATGTAAAAGATCCCACGGCACTTTTTCAAAGAAGAGCAGGGGAGTCATCCCTGGACCAATATTTATCCCTCACTCAACATAAAAACAGGTTACTTGGTCATTATCACATTGCTGTTTGTGGGAGTTTGCTGTGCGCAAGTTGGCTGCAGCGTTTCCCACATCACTCCAAAAGTACTTCATTGGCTGTAAAGCACTTTGAGATGTGCGGTGGTCATGAAAAGCACTATATAAATCCAATTGTTCCTTCTTTTCCTTCTCTAATGAGAACATCCACAGTTTCTCCAGTCTCCCCATGTAACTCCCTCATCCCTGGTACCATTCTAGTAAATCTCTTCTGCCTTGACATTCTTAAAGTGTGGTGCCCAGAATTGAACACAATACTCCAACTGAGGCCTAACCAGTATTTTATAAAGGTTTAGTATAACTTCCTTGCTTTTAATAAAGCCAAAGAGCCCAAAAGATTTTTTAACAGCCTTCTCAACTTATCCTGCCACTTTCAAAAATTTGTGAACTTACAGCCCCAGGTGCCTCTGTTCCTGTAACCCCTTTAAAATTGTAGCATTGAGTTCATATTGCCTCTCCTCATTCGTCCTACTAAAATGTATCACTTCACGCCTCTGCGCATTAAATTTCATCTGCCGTTTCACCAGTCCATGTCCTACCCTACTCATTATTTACCACTTCCGCGTCATCTGCAAGCTTTGAAATTATACCCAAGTCCAGGACATTAATATATAGCAGAAAGAGCTGTGGTTCCAATACCAACCCCTGGGGAACACCACAGTCTGTCAGGCGACCAATGACATGAGTGTGTGGGCGGGGCGATTGGAGGCAGGAGGTCATGTGATGAAACCCCCAGGAATATGTCCAACCAGCGTTGGCAACTGTCTTCCCAGTCGATGATAGTTTTTTTTTGGGGGGGGGGGGGGAACCAGTACTGCTTTTCTGATCTAGCGGCATCTAAGTCAAAGAGGTGCTTTTGGAGAAGGCGGGATAGACCCTAGGGAGGGGGGGGACAGCAACTTCAGGATACACTCAAGCTGAGCATGGCATGGAAGGAGCAAGCCGAGAGCTTGACTGAATACTTAAACTGCCCTATTTGCCTGGAGCTCTTTAACCAGCCGGTGATCCTGGACTGCGGCCACAATTTCTGTCAGGCCTGCATCCAGCTGTACTGGGAGGACGAGCAGAGGAACTCCTGCCCTGAGTGCTGCAAAGTGCTGAGGGGGAGCAGCCTAAGGGTGAACAGAGCGCTGGCCAACCTGGCAGATAAGGCTCGCAACCTGAAGCTGGCTCCAGCGAAGAAGGAACGCTCGCTCCCCTGCCCGGAGCGCCAGGACGCTCCCAGCCTGCTGGTCACGATCAAAGAGCCCGAGGTCAAGCTGTACTGCGCCGAGCACCAGGAGGAGCTGAAGCTCTTCTGCGAGACCGACAAGGAGTTGATCTGCGTGATGTGCCTGGACGGGAGAGGAGGGCGGAGTCACAAGTTCCACAATTTCATGCTCATACACGAAGCGGTAACTAAGTACAAGGTAACAGGAGCCGATTTTGTACGATTTGTTATTGGGGTGGAGTGGTGCTGGTGACTTTAACTTTAGAAGAACATAAGAAATAGGAGCCATTCGGCCCTCGAGCATTCAACAAGATCAAGGCTGATCTTTCACCTCAACTCCACCTTCTGGCACTATCCCCATATCCCTCGATTCCCCTCGAGCCCAAAAACTTATCGACCTCTGTCTTGAGTTATACTCACCGACTGAGCCTCCACAGCCCTCTGGAGTAGAGAATTCCAAAGATTCACAATCCTCTGAGAGAAGAAATTTCTCCTCATCTCAGTCCTAAATGGCCGAGCCCTTATTCTGAGACTGTGTTCCAGATTCCCCCGCTAGGGGAAACACCCTCCCCGATCAAGCCCTGTAAGAATGTTGTATGTTTCAAGGAGATCACCTCTATTTTTTCCAAACTCGAGGGAATATCGGCCTCGTCTACACGATTTCTCCTCATCATCAATTCCCCTCTCGACCCCCATCCCAGGAATCAGTCTGGTGAACCTTCGTTGCTCTCCCTCTATGGCAAGCATATCTTTCCTTCGGTAAGGAGACCAGAACTCCAGGTGTGTCCTCACCAATGCCCTGTATAATTGTAGCGACTTCAGGGGATGGCACAACATGGGCGATACCGAAAATCGCGCCTACAGGTGTATAATGAAAGCGGCTTATTAAATTGCACCATTGCCCGAATTTTAAAATTATCCTCCTCCCCCCCCCCCCCCCCCCGCCTTCCCCACAGCTCAATATATTGTTTTATTTTTCAACACGTTTAAACACGTCTGAGACATTCCAACCCTAGGATAAACTGAAATCATCCCTGGACCTGCTGAGGCAGAAGGTCGCAGTCCTTGAAGCTAAGCTGAAAGAGAAGCAGGACATTTCGGAAATCGGAGTAAGTCTCTCCCACACCGCTTGTTTCTTGTTCTCCAGCTGTTTGTTCTGGCATTGGTCTTTCCCATTGTGTGTGTGTGTTGGGCTTCCCAGCAGGACAAGTCAACAGGTCTGCAGAACCGCATTTCCTCCGAGTTCGCGAAGATGCACCAGTTCCTGGACAGCAAGGAAGAGGGCTTGATTCGCGAGCTGAAGGACCAGGAAGAGAACATTTCCGAGACGATGGAGAAGAACCTTCAGGAGATACACGAGCATTTGGATTCCATTCAGCAAAAGCTAGCGCGCTTGCACGCTAAAATGGACCAGAAAGAGACATTCAGCTTTCTGGAGGTACATGGGGGCCGGGGTGGGGGTGCTGGCGTTATACTCCGCGAATTTCGACATTCAATATTTCGCTTGAAAGCCAGCATGCTTCATGATTTTCGCTTAGGTGTCTCATAACAGTGGGGAGAACGTTTGGAGTCAAATTTCTCATAAGGAGTCTTAATTTGCCAAAAGGGGTCTTAGTTTGTGCACTCTGAGCGTTATTCGCTTGTAACAACGAAACATCTGCCGGTGGATTAAATCCCGACATGTCCAAATTACGGCACAATTTAGGTCGGAATATCCTGCAATGTCTAGTTCGTTGCGCCAGCATCTAGGTGACGACCGACTGTAAGCGAGATTGAATCCATCGGTGTAAGGCTTGTGTGTGCTTGTAATCTCACGGATCCGAACCCCACTGTGATTGTGAGAGTCATTTGGTGCTCATTTTAATCCGAACTCGCCGGGCGGAGCGGGTAGAACCGCCGGTTTTTGCAAACCAGCCCAATATTACTCTTGGTGCGTGGGGGGGGCAAAGCCAGCGCAAAATCTGGTCAGTTTCCCGTCGCGAGGGTGAGGTTAAGGTTGCCTCCCCATTGGAGCTCCTGCCTTGAAATTGCACCGTGGGACTCTGCCTTAGGAATGGCTAGGCAATTATTCCGAAATTCAATCTACATACTGCACTCACTAAATGGGATAATGTTGAAATGAAGGGTAGGGGGAGCGAGGAATTGTGTGCCCCTATCCTGAGAAATAATGGCCCAGAAATCCCGGCCTCTCCGCGTCCGTACGGAGTGTCTATGGACCCGGGAAGCCATCGCAAAAGCTAGTTTTCAGCGCACAAAGCGTTGAAAACCGGCTTTTCCGATCTGTCGAGCTGGAGCTTGACAGATCCTCCACATCTTGGGAGCGAGGACATTTGCAAGGGCAAGATTGCGGGATTTACCCATATCTTGCCCAGCAAATATCCTCAAAAATCTTGCCCCTGATAGAAGCAGGCGTATAGCCTACTCTTACAGGTGTAAGAGTCTTAAAATACACTTAAAACATAAAAAATTGAATTAAAAATACACATTTTACTTTTAAAAACCCTGCCCACTACGTTAAATTTATTTTAAACCATAAATAAAAAGACTTTTTAAAAAAACTCAAAAAAAAACTTTCTCTAAAATATTTATTAACTTTAATTTCAATTAATTTTAATTATGTGAGGTGTGTTTTTTATTTTTTATTTGGTGTTATTGCGTTTGGGTTTTTTCCTCATTAATAACAATGAGAACTTGTAGATATGGAGTTATTGTTATTAATGAGCGAGCTGTGGAATACTGTACCTGATTGGCTGAGCAGTCACACGTGACTGCACCTTCTGCGTGGGAACCTGGAGGACGGGAGCACACTTCGCAATATGGGAAGAGAAGGCTTCCCCACCGGAATCGCAGGTGCTTCCCGGACCACGGGTACTTTTGGAAAAATTCTCTGGTCGGAGGCGTTCGTCCAAAAGAAGCCTCCGACCGGAATTTCAGGACCAATTTCAGAGCCCCAGAAATTACCATTAGCAGGCCAGTCCATTACATACCTATACCCATTACTTTTGAGGAGTTGTTAAGCGGTCCAATACAAAATGCGGATAAAGGGATGATTAATGGACATGTCAAGCATTCCAGGTCGAATAGCACCGGCAGAAATTTCTAGGCGTGAGTTCCTTCATCACTGAGGTTACTTCTGCGGCATAGGAACAGGAGGAGGCCATTCAGCCCCTCGAGCCTGGTGTGCCATTCAGTTAGAACATGGCTGATCTGTACCTTAACTCCATTTACCCACCTCTGCTCTGTCTCACTTCAGGAGCCTCATCTAACAAAAACTATCGATCTCAATCTTGAAATCTCCAATTGTTCCAGGTCCGCAGAGGGTGAAATTGGCCCTTCTTCAGGCGCCCATTAGCTTCGTAGAATCACAGAAGTTAACAGCACGGAAGGAGGCCATTTCGGCCCCTCGTGTCCATGCCGGCCAACAAGAGGCTATCCAGTCAAATCCCACTTTCCAGGTTACAGCACTTCAGGTGCACATCCAGGTACTTTTTAAATGTGGTGAAGGTTTCTGCCTCTACCACCCTTTCAGGCAGTGAGTTCTAAACCCCCACAACTCTCTGCATGAAGAAATTTCCCCTCAAATCCCCTCTAAACCTTCAACCAATTACTTTAAATTTATGCCCCCTGGTTAGTGACCCCTCTTCTAAGGGAAATAGGCCCTTTCTATCCATTATATCTAGGCCCCTCATAATTAAACTCAATGAAGTCTCCCCTGAGCCTCCTCTGTTCCAATAAAAACAAATCCAGCCTATCTAAATGGTCCTCATAGCTAAGATTCTTCACTCCCGGCAACATCCTCGTAAATCTCCTCTGTACCCTCTTCAGTGTAATCACATCCCTCCTGTAATGCAGTGACCAGAACTGCACGCGGTACTCCAGCTGTGGCCTAACCAGTGTTTAATACCTCCAGAGGGCAAGACACTTTTTATCGGGGGGGGAGAGGGTGGGGGGGGATTGTACCAGTTCCCGGGAAATTGCCCGGAATTTTGCGGACACGCTGCCATGGCAACACCATGTCCTCTCAGTGCCCTCCGTCAACCTCTTATCGCCACATGGGAGAAATTTGCTCCACGGCCCACAAGGCTGCACTACTTGCCCCAGCATCGGCCCAGGACCCACCCCTAAAGCAAGTGGAGCGTGCGAGATTGTGCTCCGCTTCCTTTGAGGAGCGATAAGCCCAATTCAGTCCTGGCCCCAGCAGGTTACCACCACCAGTCGGGGCGCAGGGCAATTTTTCTTCCAGAGCCTTTTGGGAGAGAGTTCCTGATTTCTATAAGAGATACAGGTTGAACCTTCCTTATCCGGGACTCCCTTATCCAGCACCACACCTCGTCCGGCACCATTCCTGGCTGCTCCGACATGAACAAATTGAAGTCCTTCCTCGCTGCCGGCTCCCGCAATCACTGGCCTGACCCTGCAATCCGCCCCCCCCCCTCCCCGCCCCAGGATCCCTCTGCCGCACTCCCAGCCCTAAGCCAGCTAGCCCCGACATCCCTTGCTCAGTACTTATACCATCCAATCTAACGTGACCTCCCTTCTTCCGGCAAAATCCCTTATCCGGCACAGGCCAGGTCCCGAGGGTGCCAGATAAGAGAGTCAACCTGTATACAAAAAATAGGTATGTTACATGTGTGTTTTTCTCTCTCTTCTACTGATATAATTGACATTTGGTTATTTTGGCAATGTGTTTGGTGCTGGTTTCTGCTGCCTCAGTCTCGTTCTGTCCTAACACGACCACCAGGACTGCACAATAGCGAGCTCAGATCCATCTTCTATGTTACTTTTTAGGAAGAAGCTTGTCGACAAAACAGGTATGGAAAGCTCTTCACAAAAACTCTATATAAAGCAAATAATAATGTTATTTCGCGTCACTTGATAATGCCAACTGTGCCATCTTTATGTTATTAGCGAAGACAATCACCACATGTTAACTAGTGGAAATCTGCCTCTGGGAATATTCAAAGGGCCGTTGCAGTATACGGTTTGGAAACAATTGATAGACACCATCAGCCCAGGTAAGGAGTTACTCTTCATCTGTCACATCTTCAGACAAAAGAAACCTTAAACGAGAAAGTTTGGGTGAGAAATTAATCTCGGGCGGTGGCGTAAAACGGGCGGTATCGGATCGGCTGCCATTATACGCAGTGTCTGATATTCAGTTCCATTGCAGTCAACGGACTTGAATATCAGGCACTATGCCGTCATATGGTGCATAAGTTGTTGTGAGGTTGTGAGGCTCACATTGCATACTATAAATCCCACGTAGAGAGAGATCCTGTGGGAAGGAGGAAGGAAGGAGGACAGTAGGAGTATGTTTGAGTTTGTGTGTATGTATTGGCACATGAGACAGAGCCTGGTCTTCAGTCGTCTTGGATCCCCTTGCCACTGGACCAAGACCTTGCTCTGTCAAGCCCGTGTGGTGGCTGTTGTGCAACGGCCACCTCACGTTAAAAGAATTCACGCACTGGCATCTTCCACTATTTAAAATGAGTTCATCAGTCACCTGAGTACTTATTTTTAGTGTGGAAGCAAGTCATCCTCGACCCCGAGAGACTGCCTGTGATGATGATGATGAAGTTGTCGTTCAGAGATTGGAGAGAATGATTTGCGAATGGTTGGATAAGTGCCTCCGATATATATTGGGGCAGATTTCAAATTGTCGCCTGGCCTTGCGATTAATCCGCTCATTATAGAAACGGCCTGATTTCCATTCATCGCTGGAACTGAAAAGCGGGCGGATTCTATAACGGGTGGCCAGTCCGCCAAGAGAGAAAGTAGCAAATCTGCCAAATTGTGACCATAGTGAAATTACTTTGTAATCACCGTTGTTCTCACCCTCAAGGTTGAAAGATAATTAATTCTCTCAGTGGAAAGAAACATGGTTTCCGGTCCTAGTTATAACTGATATACTTTGAATGCAAGTATTATAGCTGTTTAATAATGGCTGCTGCAGGACGCATTGTCCTCCCAAACTAGATAACCATTAAGCAGACCAATTAGAAATAAACATTGTATACTGATGGAACAAAATGTGCTTATGACACAACTGTAACTAAAGCAAGTGTCCATGAAGCAATTTTAGCCCGTTCAATCCTTGTAAGAACATCCATTTGTTACTCTTTTTTTTGTTATGTATATAGAGAATGGTCCTTGCACCAGGCAATCTGATACATTTGCTCAGTGTATTTTCTCATTCTGGCCTCCTGGCATTGTGAACATTGACCTCTGCTCTAAGGGTGCTGCGGCTCACTCCTGTGCTGCACCGAACGGTCTATTGGGGAAAACCAGTACGTGCTAACTGCTCCCCTCCCAATCACTGGAAAACTCCCAGGGGTGAAATCGGTCTGTGCCCACCTACATGAAGGACTCACAGAGAATCGGTAGCCCGCTTTATATCAGGCTCAATGTTGTTTTCCAGTGGGAGTGAAATTGGACATTGGGCAGGGGAGCGGGGGGGGGGCGGACCAACTAGGGGGAATCACATACCATGCCCATTATACCACACGCCCGATACTTGGTTGTATTGAAGTTAACGGAACTAAGTATTGGGTGGGTTGTATAATGTGTAATAGATGGGATTCTCAGGGGGTGAAATCGGTCTACACCAGTACCAGGTAACAACAACAACTGGCATTTATATAGCACCTTTAATGTATTGAAATGTCCCAAGCCGCTTCACAGCAAAATTATAAGATAAAATATTTGACACCAAGCCGCATAAGTAGAATTTAGTGCAGGTGAAAGTGGTATGTTTTAAGGAGCATCTTGAAGGAGGAAAGAGAGGCGGAGAGGTTCAGACAGGGAGTTACAGAGCTTGGGGCCCAGGCAACAGAAAAGGCGGCCACCGATGGTTGAGCGATTATAATCGGTGATGCTCAAGAGGGCAGAATTAGAGGAGCGCAGACATCTTTGGGTGGGGGGGGGGAGCAGGGGTGGTTGTGGGGCTGGAGGAGATTACAGAGATAAGGTGGGGCGAGGCTATGGAGGGATTTGAAAATAAGGATGAGAATTTTGAAATCAAGGCGTTGCTTAACCAGAAGCTAATGTAGGTCAACGATGGGTGAGCAGGACTTGGTGCGAGTTAGGATACGGCCAGCCAAGTTTTGGATCACCTCTAATTTAGGTAGGGTAGAATGTGGGAGGCCTGCCAGGAGTGCATTGGAATAATCAAGTCTAGAGGTAATAAAGGCATGGATGAGGACTTCCTCAGCAGATGAGCTGAGGCAAGGGTGGAGACGAGCGATGTTACGGGGGTGGAAATAGGCAGTTTTAGTTATGCTGCGGATATGTGTTCGGAAGCTCATTTCAGGGTCAAACAGGCTCAATGCCAAGCGGCAGGCTATTTTACAGCATGCTGCAATTTTCTTCCCTATTGACATCAATGGTAAAGAATATCGTGCGCTGTGTGAAATGGGATGCTGATTTCCCATGAGCCAGTTTCACGCTATTTGCACGGACCAATTTCGCCCCCACCTGTTTTCAACCCTGTCCATAACTAATTTCACCCCCATTGACATCAATAGAAAAGAGGGTCAAACTAGTCATAAAATGGGCTGCCGATTCCATATCACCCATTTTTGCCTGACAGTAAGAGTTATTATTACGCCGCCTCAGTCTTTTTACTAGAGTTTAGCCCCTGACTCCCCAACCAGAGGAACTAGTGTTTCCCTACTGACCTTATGAAAATTTGCCATAATTTTTTCAAACCTCCGTACAGTCTTTTAATCTTCCCTCCTGCTCTTGAAATAATTCTCAGTTTCTAAAGACCTCATAACTCCCAATGATAAATTGGAGTTCAGATGCTTGGAGGGAGATTCACACAGAAGCTTTTTCTTAGACCCACCAGCGACTTATAGAAATGAATAGGTGCTTAGATAAAGGATAGCCATTCTGTGCTGAAGTACATCAAATCTCTCTCTTTTCTTCCCCTCTCCCGTCCAGCTCCAACTTGTCTGACTCTGGATCCTAATACAGCGCACTCCTGGCTCATCCTGTCTGATGACTTGACCAGCGTAAGATACGGAGACAAAGGGCAGCTTCTCCCTGAGACCCCAGAGAGGTTCTATCCCTGCGTGTGTGTCCTGGCGTCTGAGGGGTTCACGTCAGGGAAGCACTACTGGGAGGTCGAGGTGGGAGACAGCGCCGAGTGGGATCTGGGGGTGGTGGCGGAGTCCATCAACAGGAAGGGAGACATCACGGCGATGCCAGAGGCCGGCTACTGGATCGTCTGGCTGAGAAGGAGCGAATATAAGGCCGGCACCTTGCCTCGTACCCGCCTGGCTGTAAGTGCGAAACCCAAGATGATCGGGGTGTACCTGGACTATGAGGAGGGACAGGTGTCATTTTACAATGCGGACAACATGTCCCATCTCCACACTTTCTCTGACATCTTCACTGAGAGACTCTTTCCCTTCTTCAGCCCATGTTTGAATGGTCGAGGAAAAGCCACAGAACCGCTGAAGATCTGCTCTGCTAAAGGTCATTAACTGCAAAACGTCATGCATTTTTTTCCCATTCTGTGCAACTGTTGGCTTTCGGATTTCATTACCAGTAGAAATGCAAAAGCATTTAAAGTGTGAGAATAATACAACAACTTCATAGGCAGAAAGTGCCCTTCAATAACAACAAAAACTATTACTTTTATTTATATAGCACCTTTAATGTAGTAAACCATCCCAAGGTGCTTCACAGCAGTGTTATAAGTGGAAGCAAGTCATCCTCGTTCGAGGGACCGCCTATGAATGAATAAGACAAAACAAATAAATTTGACACCGAGCCACATAATAAATTACGGCAGATGACCAAAAGGTTGGTCAAAGAGGTACGTTTTAAGGAGCGTCTTAAAGGAGGAAAGAGAGGTAGAGAGGCGGAGAGATTTAGGGAGGGAGTTCCTGAGCTTGGGGCTTAGACAACAGAAGGCACGGCCACCGATGGTTGAGTGATTATAATCAGGGATGCTCAGGAGGGCAAAATTAGAGAAGCGCAAATATCTCATGGGGTTGTGGAGCTGAAGGAGATTACAGAGATAGGGAGGGGCGAGGGCCATGGAGGGATTTGTAAAAAAGGATGAGAATTTTGAAATCAAAGCCTTGTTTAACCGGGAGCCAATGTGGATCAGCGGGCACAGGGGTGATGGGTGAGCGGGACTTGGTGCGAGTTAGGACACAGGCTGCAGAGTTTTGGATGACCTCAAGTTTACAGAGCGTAGAATGTGAAGGGTTGAGAAAAGTATGAATGTGGTGGGTGGGGGAGGGGGAGTGGAAGAGGAATGCTGATCACTTCATTTCACCCCCGCGACTGCTTCCCCCTCTTAAAAGTCCAATCAGACAAGCCCTCTACCCAAAAGTGTAGAGATTGGTGATTGTAGCCTAAATATGGTACATTTTAAGTCCAAATACTTCCCAAAGGATCTCGACACAGGATATGGAAATGCAGAAGATGTAAGAGCAATGATGGCAACCACTTAGCTTCATACAGCACTCCTTACATCCGGGGAGATCTTTAAGCATTCCTTACAGTGTAAGTACAACTGATGGACAGGGAGCAGCAAGAGGAAAGGAAAGAGGAGGTTTAGGAATATGGGCTTTAGTAAGGTGAGAACGTGGGCCCTTGGGAATCTGGACGATATGGAGTTCATGGAGTTAGGTGTGGAGTGGCCAGGAAGGGGAGTGCTGGAGAAGAGGAGTTTCGAGGAGATAAACTCTGGAGCAGGGAATTAGCAGCAGCAGAGATGCACAGTGGTGAAGCAAAGTGGCCTTGGCGTCCCATCACATGTCTGAGAGGAAGTTGAGTTGAGAGCGCAGCTCTGCTCCTTCAGGAAAGAGACAATAGTTCAGCCCAAAGCATTTTTAATGCTGTCAGCTGTGGCTCAGTGGGTAGCATTCTTGCCTCTGAGTCAGAGAGTTGTAGGTTCAAGTCCCACTTTGATCAAAAACTGCCACCACCGGATTACCTGTTCAATTAAGGTCGGCAGAAAATTCATCAAAAAATGGAAAAAAAATACGCCCGGCGAGAAAAATCGCCATTGCACGTGGCTTCTCGGCGGAAAACGCGATCCTGGTCAAATTTAGTTCGAGGCTAGGAGTAAAACACAAATAATCTTTTTCAAAAAAGCAATAAATAAAAAAAATCAGAAAACATTCACAGGACCCTTTTCCAGTGAATCACCGCAAAAGAATTAAAAAAGAAACTTCCACTTACCTTTTTTTGCAGGGTTTCATACCTACTGCCGATTGAAGGCTTGCTCCGGCTAGTTTCGCCACGTCATCTTTTTTTCCCTCAACTACGGATCACCGCTACCTCCAATCTCGGGCGGAAGCGTTTTTTTCAAGTGTTGCACGCCGACGGTCCGCTCCCCAGTGGTATTTTGAAACCGCCGGCAGAACACTTTGATGAAATTATCACCGGGTGGTTTTTCAACGAAAAAGAGCAAATATGTCGAAAAACACGGCGAAAAGCTGCCAAAATTCCAGCCCCACTCGACTCACATTCTCAGTACAGTGCTGAGGGAGTGCTGCACTGTCAAGGTGCCGTCATTCGGATAACACGTTAAGAACATAAGGCCATAAGAAATAGGAGCCTGCTCCGTCATTCAATAAGATCATGACTGATCTGATCATGGACTCAGCTCCACTTCCCTGCCCGCTCCCCATAACCCATGACTCCCTTATCATTCAAAAATCTGTCTATCTCCGCCTTAAATACATTCAATGACCCCAGCCTCCACAGCTCTCTGGGGCAGAGAATTCCACAGATTTACGACCCTCTGAGAGAGGAAATCCCCCCCCCTCGTCTCAGTTCTAAATGGGCGGCCCCTTATTCATAAACTATGTTCCCTTAAAGCGAGGCACTATCTGCCCTGTCAGGCAGAGGTAAAATATCCCATGGCACTATTTGAAGCAGAGCAGGATAGTTCTCCCTGGTGTACTGGCCAATATTTGTCGCTCAACTAACACCTAAATCAGATTATCTCATCATTTATCTCATTGCTGCTTGTGGGAGCTTGCTGTGCGCAAATTGGCAGCAACTTACGTTTCATCAGTGACTACACTTCGAAAGTACTTCATTGGCTGTAAAGAGCTTTGGGACGTCCTGAAGTTGTGCAAGGTGCCACAGAAATGCTTGTTTCTTTTGTTTTAATATATTGTGTGTCCCTGGTCCAGTTACGACTTATGTGTGAATTTATAGAGTGATTAAAAACTCAATGTAGTAAAAATGTCTTCAAATTTAATTCTGATTAGTTAATGAGATTAAATAGCGGGAACCAGTTGCTGCTGGCCCCAGTCTAAACCTCATTAGATGAGTTCATTCTGTTGATTAGAGATTGAGTAGAGAATTGGTTTGATCTGGAACCATTGTAACTTCTTGAAAATATTCACCCCCTCCCCCCTAAATTAAGCACTGACTAGTTTCATTTTCATATTTCATGTGTGTAAAGGAGTTTCTGGCTGGTTGTTTGTTTTATTTGAGGCTGAGGGAGATTTTTGTTTATCTTCGTAGTGAGTCGTACTTCATCCATTGTGTTCAGTTTGTTAATGGAGCCTGTGTACATTTTTAACAAATGTTGTCATTTGCAGACTTCTATAACCCTGATGACAACAACCAAGCGATGATGTGGAAGAAGAGGGTGGCGTAGACCCAGAAAACTGTGAGGAAGTTCAGAGTATTCTGCTCGTTTTGCTCAGCCATTGGAATAGTCTGTGATCAACAGCGCGAAGCTCTCTGCACCAACTATCGACCTGTGAGAACATAAGAACATAACATAAGAAATAGGAGCAGGAGTAGGCCATTTAGCCCCTCAAGCCTGCTCCGCCATTCAATAATATCATGACTGATCTGATCATGGACTCAGCTCCACTTTCCTGCCTGCTCCCCATAATCCTTTATTCCCTTATCGTTCAAAAATCTGTCTATCTCCGCCTTAAAGATATTCAATGACCCAGCCTCCACAGCTATCTGGGGCAGAGAATTTCACAGATTTACAACCCTCAGAGAAGAAATTCCTCCTCATCTCAGTTTTAAATGGGCGGCCCCTTATTCTGAGACTATGCCCCCTAGGTCCCGATTCCCCTATGAGTGGAACCATTCTCTCTGCATTTACCTTGTCGAGCCCTCTCAGCAGCTTATATGTTTCAATAAGATCATCTCTCATTCTTCTAAACTCCAATGCGTATAGGCCCAACCTGCTCAACTTTTCTTCATAAGTCAACCCATTCATCTCAGGAATCAACCTAGTGAATTGCCTCCAATGCAAGTATGTCCCTCCTTAAGTAAGGAGATCAAAACTGTACGCAGTACTCCAGGTGTGGTCTCACCAATACCCTGTACAATTGTAGCAGGACGTACCTGCTTTTATTCTTAACACATTCATTCTTAACACACTCCTTCAAATGAGATTGTCACCGTAGAACAAACACTCAGTTATACTGACAAGAGTGGTGAATGGTTCCTCAAACCCAACATGGAATTTCATTAAATGGTCAGGTAGTACTGTTTATCAGATCCATATCAGCAATGGACAACCCTATTAATATTTTAGGAAAGTGAATGTTTGGAAGTGAAATTAAATGAAAGATTATGTGCTCTGGAATATCCGATGGTTAAAGTTACTGAAAGTCAATGCACCTCTATGTAACTAACCAAAACTGTGAAATTATTGGTCACAGTTCTTGTTGTCAAATCGCTTTGTGCCCTGCAAATATTAATGGTAGTTGAAAGGATTGTTGCAACTTTGAACACTGCCTGTTTTTCTGTGATGATCTAGGGTCTAGTAACTATGCTTATCGCCAATCATACAAAGAATTGTACCACTGTAGTAGTTGAGGATTTTAGCCTTCTGGCTAGTGCTTAATGTGCTTCAATCTTTAGCTGACTGTACATGTGGTTAAATAAAATAATAAGTAGTACATTAAAGTGTTGTCACGGCCCTGGGACTTTTAAACAGAGTTAGAATCAGTTCTTTTCATTATAACAGTATAATCCATCATTTCTTTATTTGACTCGACATGTAGCGAATGTCAGCCAATCTTGGCACAAACCGAAATATCAAATACATTCTTCTAAAACAATTGCTTTCTGCATAATCTTTTTCCCTGTCCAGCACTTTCTGGAAGAACCACACGTTATCTCAAAAGCTCCTACTGTTAACTCCACAAGGTCAGTCTGATTGGGTCTCTGGTCTCTTATTTCAAATAAAGTAATATCCAGCAATAATCCGATTAAATACGAGTTTGCTGCATTAAATGAAATAATATTATGCATATAACACCCAACTAAACAGAGGAGAGATATTTCATGAGACATTTTGTCCAATTTTGTTCTGATTACCAAGTTTCACAAAAGAACAAACCATATAAATTGTGTAACAGCCATGTTAAATCAACAACCCAATTCTATTTCAAATCAAGCGCCATTGGAACATGATAAATACCGAGCAGTTGCCTGTCACAGATGAAAGTAAAAAAACAACTTGAATTTAAGTGTCTTTCACAACCTCAGGACACTCTGAAGCGCTTCACAGCCAATGAAGTATTTTTGAAGTGTAGTCACTGTTGTAACATAGGAAATTTGTGCACAGCAAGCCAGCATGTATAAATAGAAAGAGTTGCATTTATATAGCGCTTTTCACGACCACCGGACATCTCAAAGCGCTTTACAGCTAATGTAGTACTTTTGGAGTGTAGTCACTGTTGTAATGTGGAAAACATGACACCTAATTTGCGCAAAGCAAGCTCCCACAAACAGCAATGTGATAATGACCAGATTATGATTTTGTTATGTTGATTGAGGGATAAATATTGGCCAGGACACCGGGAATAATTCCCATGCTCTTCTTCAAAATAGTGCCATGGGATCTTTTACGTCAATTGAGAGAGCAGACGGGGCCTAGGTTTAACATCTCATCCCAAAGATGGCATTTCCAACAGTGCAGCACTCCTTCAGCACAGCACTGGAGTGTCAGCCTGGATTTATGTGCTCAAGTCCCTGGAGTGGGATCTGAACCCACAACCTTCTTACTCAGAGCTGAGTGTGCGGCCCACTGAGCCACAGCTGACACTTAATGATCAGATAATCTGCTTTTCTCAGCGGTGTTGGTTATGGGGTAAATGTTGGCCAGGAGAGAACTCCCCTGCTCTTATTCCGATAATGCTGTGAGTGGGCTTCCGCAGCTTTGATTCCAGGCCTCATGTAAAAAACAGTATCCTCGACAGTACAGCGCTGAAGTGTCAGCCTAGATTATGTCTTGTTGGTGATATTTGTTTCTTTAATCAGTGCAGTGGAACAAACTCGTGGCAGCTACTCCAGTGACTCCTGTAATATTAACATAGAAACATAGAAAATAGGTGCCCTTCGAGCCTGCATCAACACGCAATATGATCATGGCTGATCATGCAACTTCAGTACTCCATTCCTGCTTTCTCTCCATACCCCTTGATTCCTTTAGCCATAAGGGCCATAATATGGTAGAATTCTTCATTAAGATGGAGAGTGACACAGTCAATTCAGAGACTAGGGTCCTGAACTTAAAGAAAGGTAACTTTGATGAGACGTGAATTGGCTAGGATACACTGGCGAATAACTTAAAAAACTCAATAACATCGAGAATCATCGGAGCGCAGAGACAGAGAAGAATTTTTAAAATGGGCTGTGCTCCCTCAGTACTGCACTGGGAATGTCGGCCTAGATTATGTGCTTAAGTCGATGGACTGGGGCTTGAACCCATCACCTTCTGCTTCAGAGGCGAACGGGATGTACAGAGCTTGGTGAAGACAAAGATCTTGGAAAATATTGATACAAAGTCTGGCGGAGCTAGGGTTGTGGGGAATACCACATACAGGGTCTGGGCTGCGATATGGTTGGCTTGGATCTTTTAAGTCTGGGATGGCTGAAAAGAATGAGAAGCAATATCTGACCCACCCAGCTCCGTCTTGTTTGTTATGTTGACACTTTGTCCAATTTGGGCAGCCTTGGATTCTCCCAATGCTCTTTCGTTAGAATGTCAACAGCACCAAACGACATTTAAGGCAGTCATTCGTTCAAGACTTCAGTCTTTTGCGAGACCGAAGGGTAGAAATTCGTCTCGGGCAGTGGCGCTAAACGGGCGGTATCGTATCGGCCGCCCGATATTCAGTTCCTTTGACTGCACATCAAGCGCTGCGTACGTCGGGCGGCCAATCCGATGTTGCCCGCTTTGCGCCAACACGCGAGCTCCCTTTCTTCCCCCACTAATTTTCTGGACGAACTATCTAGTTAAATTGGACCACTCTTTCAAAACGTCAGCACAGGCACGATGGGTCGAATGGCCTCCTTCTGTGCTATATGATTCTACAAATTGGGACATTGGAGAGGGGTCCGAGAAATAATCCATCTCGTCCTTACCTGTAGTGCTATAATAAATGCTTTGGTTTATATTTCCTCTTTTTAAATTTTGCAGCTTATTTGTAATCTAAACTTCCTAGACCTCTCAGTAAAATCAAACCACACAGGAACTGAAACATTTAATTCAAGAAGACTTCCCCTAAACATGACATAATTATCAGTACTCTCTCCCAGGACCTGGTTAATTATATCTTTTCCTTTCAATAGTTTCTGGTCACGTTTATCTCTTCCTTAGTAAAAACTATAAATAAATATTATTTTGGTGAACTCCCTGACAAATTCATCATTAATGAATCAGGGGCATTTCCAGTCCTCTTATTACTTTCTCCGGTATCGTTAGAATTCTGAACTAACATTGTTGTCATTGCACACTGCAATGTTGCAAGTGGAAATTCATGGAAGTGGCATAGTTAATGATGGTTTTGTGTTTATTACACTGAGGGAGTTTTCTAGCTTTATAATTTGAATGAACAAACTTAATAGATTTAATTCCATGGATGGGAGGGGGTGGGGGGGGAATAATTGATGCAGTTGCTGTATAGTGACCGCAACACTCATTTTCTCAAAATCGCCCACCTCCCGTAATATCGCCAATCTCCGGCCCTGCATCAGACCATCTGCTGCTGAAGCCCTTATCAATGCTTTTGTTTCCACCAGACTCAGCTAGTCCAATGCTCTCCAGACCAGCCAGCCATCTTTGACCCTCCATAACTTTGATCTCAGGAAAACTCTGGTACCCCTGTGCTCGCCGACCTACATTGGCTCCCGGTTAAGCAACATCTCAATTTCAAAATTCTCATCCTTGTTTACAAATCCCTCCATGGCCTTCCCCTCCCAATCTCTGTAATCTCCTTCAGCCTCACAACCCCCACGGGATGTCTGCAATCCTCTAATTCTGCCCTCTTGAGCATCCCTGATTATAATCGCTCAACCGTCGGTGGCTGTGCCTTCAGCTGCCTGGGCCCCAAGCTCTGGAGCTCCCTCCCTAAACCTCTCCGCCTCTCTACCTCTCTTTCTGACTTCAAAACACTCCTTAAAACCTACTTCTTTGACAAAGTTGTTGGTCACGTGTGCTAATTTCTACTTTTGCGGTTCGATGTCAAATTTATTTGCTTTATCTTAAAACACACCTGTGAAGCACCTTGGGACATTTTACTACATTAAGGATGCTATATAAATAAAAGTTGTTGCTGTTGTCGGAATTCGCACCAAGTTCCGTTCACTCATCACTAATGACCGAAGGCGCGCGGCCGTGTAGCCACCTGTGAGCCCCCGTGCAGTCAAATTGCTAGCGCCGCGTGCAGAGGAGAGCACTGGAGCTGCGACAGAGAGCATGAGCGTCTGCACACCGAGGGACAGAAAGCTAGTGCACCTATGAGTTTTTAGCTGTTACTGCTGGAACTCTTGGTCCGGTGAGTCATCCATTTTCAGGACCTTGAATTTTTTTCAAAGTCCTGCAGGAAACGGATCATAATGGGGACAGGCCTCAGACTCAAAGCCAGGCTGACTGGTTGAAAATGGGTCGGAAGGCCCGCCTGCTGTTGTCAATCAGCGTGGTGACATCACAGCGCATGTGTGTCACCAACGCTCTCTCCCCTCCGTTAAAAGGGAGAGCTTCTGGCTATTTTTTAACTTGGCTCTGGGCCACCAGGGATGGTTTCTGCAGGGCCAGTGGCCTGGCACCGAAGAGGAGCCAGGCTGCCCATTGATGGCACGGACAGTATTTTGTCGGACGATCAGCAAGTCAGCCGGCAAAAATTCTTGAACTGTGGCCGAGGTAGTGGGCCCTCCCATTTAAGAGCCGCACTTACTCTGCAGAGGGAGCACCGACAGGGAAATCACGGAATGAGGTGAAAATAGATAAGTATTTTTATTGTTTGTTTTATTCATTTTACTGGCGGTGATACCACTTGGGTGTTATGGGGTCCAGGCCAAAATATTTAGGTCGGGTCGGCCTGTTGACCCCAAAGCAGCGACCATTAGATTTTTCAGAATGGCCGTCGCAAATGGGCACCTACGGGCCTGTTTGAGGCACCGAATTTTGGTCGCTGAATATCTCCGCAGTGTGCGACGTCAGAGCACAAGTGATCCAATGGTCAGAGTGCGAGCTGCCCAATAGGTCAGAGCCCGAGCTGCCCAATAGGTCAGAGTGCGAGCCGCCCAATAGGTCAGAGTGCGAGCCGCCCAATAGATCAGAGTGCGAGCCGCCCAACGGTCAGAGTGTGAGCCGCCCAATAGGTCAGAGTGTGAGCCGCCCAATAGGTCAGAGTGCGAGCCGCCCAATAGGTCAGAGTGCGAGCCGTCCAATAGGTCAGAGTGCGAGCTGCCCAACGGTCAGAGTGCGAGCTGCCCAATAGGTCAGAGCCCGAGCCGTCCAATAGGTCAGAGTGCGAGCTGCCCAACGGTCAGAGTGTGAGCCGCCCAATAGGTCAGAGCCCGAGCCGTCCAATAGGTCAGAGTGCGAGCTGCCCAACGGTCAGAGCCCGAACCGTCCAATAGGTCAGAGCCCGAACCGTCCAATAGGTCAGAGCCCGAGCCGTCCAATAGGTCAGAGCCCGAACCGTCCAATAGGTCAGAGCCCGAGATCCCATAGGTCAGAGCCCGAGCCGTCCAACGGGACCAGATGTGTCGCTGGTGCTGGGGGGGCATCCGATTGGCTGTCAGGTGCTGCTGGCGGCGGGTGTGGATTGGAGGAGGAGGAGAGCAGGCTCTGGGCCACGGTCCGGTGAAGTGGTGCAGATTGCTCGAAGCACAGGTTCAGGGCAAGTGGCCCTTTGACACAAACGTGAGCAATGCAGAGCGCAGGGAAACGCCCTTTGTTTTCCCGGGAGCCGCCGGTGACGGCCCTGCTGCCCAGAGAGCAGCCGCTTGGCCACTGACTGACTGTCGGCAGTCAGTCTCACATCTGCTGCTGCGCCGCAAACCCAGCTCCCGACCGCGCATTTCACAACTCTTCAAAGTGTAAAAAAAAATTAAATCCATGGCGTTTTTTTAAACATTGGTGATGATTTGTGTTAAATGTCACCGAGCGGCCACACTCCAGCCACAGCTGGAATCGGCGGCGGCAGCTCTGAACACTGTCGCGGCGGACCATGTGCCGCCAGTGATAGACGGCCGCACCAGCCAATGGCTGCAGGGCGCTCTGGAAGGGCAGCCAATCGGCGGTCCGTAATAATCTCCCCCAACGCCCCCACCCTCCCCCCACTGTTCAAACTTTCCCCCCCCCCCCTCGCGCTCTCTTTCCCCCCCCTCGCGCTCTCTTTCCCCCCCCCTCGCGCTCTCTTTCCCCCCCTCGCGCTCTCTTTCCCCCCCCTCGCGCTCTCTTTCCCCCCCCTCGCGCTCTCTTTCCCCCCCTCGCGCTCTCTTTCCCCCCCCTCGCGCTCTCTTTCCCCCCCCCTCGCGCTCTCTTTCCCCCCCCCTCGCGCTCTCTTTCCCCCCCCTCGCGCTCTCTTTCCCCCCCCTCGCGCTCTCTTTCCCCCCCCTCGCGCTCTCTTTCCCCCCCCTCGCGCTCTCTTTCCCCCCCCCTCGCGCTCTCTTTCCCCCCCCCTCGCGCTCTCTTTCCCCCCCCTCGCGCTCTCTTTCCCCCCCCTCGCGCTCTCTTTCCCCCCCCTCGCGCTCTCTTTCCCCCCCTCGCGCTCTCTTTCCCCCCCCGCGCTCTCTTCCCCCCCCTCGCTCTCTTTCCCCCCCCTCGCGCTCTCTTTCCCCCCCCTCGCGCTCTCTTCCCCCCCCCTCGCGCTCTCTTTCCCCCCCTCGCGCTCTCTTTCCCCCCCTCGCGCTCTCTTTCCCCCCCTCGCGCTCTCTTTCCCCCCCTCGCGCTCTCTTTCCCTCCCTCGCGCTCTCTTTCCCCCCCTCGCGCTCTCTTCCCCCCCCTCGCGCTCTCTTCCCCCCCCTCGCGCTCTCTTTCCCCCCCTCGCGCTCTTTCCCCCCCTCGCGCTCTCTTTCCCCCCCTCGCGCTCTCTTTCCCCCCCCCTCGCGCTCTCTTTCCCCCCCCTCGCGCTCTCTTTCCCCCCCTCGCGCTCTCTTTCCCCCCCCTCGCGCTCTCTTTCCCCCCCCTCGCGCTCTCTTTCCCCCCCTCGCGCTCTCTTTCCCCCCCTCGCGCTCTCTTTCCCCCCCTCGCGCTCTCTTTCCCCCCCCCTCGCGCTCTCTTTCCCCCCCCTCGCGCTCTCTTCCCCCCCTCGCGCTCTCTTTCCCCCCCTCGCGCTCTCTTTCCCCCCCTCGCGCTCTCTTTCCCCCCCCTCGCGCTCTCTTTCCCCCCCCTCGCGCTCTCTTTCCCCCCCCTCGCGCTCTCTTTCCCCCCCCTCGCGCTCTCTTTCCCCCCCCTCGCGCTCTCTTTCCCCCCCCTCGCGCTCTCTTTCCCCCCCCTCGCGCTCTCTTTCCCCCCCCTCGCGCTCTCTTTCCCCCCCCTCGCGCTCTCTTTCCCCCCCCTCGCGCTCTCTTTCCCCCCCCTCGCGCTCTCTTTCCCCCCCCTCGCGCTCTCTTTCCCCCCCCTCGCGCTCTCTTTCCCCCCCCTCGCGCTCTCTTTCCCCCCCCTCGCGCTCTCTTTCCCCCCCCCTCGCGCTCTCTTTCCCCCCCCCCTCGCGCTCTCTTTCCCCCCCCTCGCGCTCTCTTACCCACGCCTCACTGTCTCTCAGCAACTCTCGGGTTGCTGCTCCATAAAAAGTAAGACCTCCCTGCTCCTATACTCAAATCCCCTAGTTGTGAAGGCCAACATACCATTTGCCTTTTTCACCACCTGCTGTACCTGCATACCAACTTTCAATGACTGATGAACCATGACATCCAGGTCTCGTTGCACCACCCCCTTTCCTAATCTGTGCCATTCAAATAATATTCTGCCTTTGTGTTTTTTCCCCCAAAGTGGATAGCCTCAATTTATCTACATTTTCCAGCATCTGCCATGCATTTGCCCACTCACCTAACCTGTCCAAATCACCTTGCAGCCTTTTGGCATCCTCCTCACAGCTCACAATGCTACCCAGTTTAGTGTCATCTGCAAACTTGGAGATATTACACTCAATTCCTTCATCTAAACCATTAATGTATATTGTAAAGAGCTGGGGTCCCAGCACTGAGCCCTGCGGCACCCCACACTGCCTGCCATTCTGAAAAGGACCCGTTTATCCCGACTCTGCTTCCTTTCTGCCAATCAGTTCTCTATCCACGTCAGTACATTACCCCCAATACCATGTGCTTTAATTTTGCACACTCATCTCTTGTGTGGGACTTTGTCAAAAGCCTTTTGAAAGTCCAAATACACCACATCCACTGGTTCTCCCTTGTCCACTCTACTAGTTACATCCTCAAAAAATTCCAGAAGATTTGTCAAGCATAATTTCCCTTTCATAAATCCATGCTGACTTGCACCGATCCTGTCACTGTTTTCCAAATGCGCTGCTATTTCATCTTTAATAATTGATTCCAACATTTTCCCCACTACTAATGTCAGACTAACCGGTCTATAATTACCCATTTTCTCTCTCCCTCCTTTTTTAAACAGTGGTGTTACATTAGCTACCCTCCAGTCCACAGGAACTGATCCAGAGTCGATAGACTTTTGGAAAATGATCACCAATGCATACCACTATTTCTATGACCACTTCCTTAAGTACTCTGGGATGCAGACTATCAGGCCCCGGGGATTTATTGGCCTTCAATCCCATCAATTTCCCGAACACAATTTCCTACTTTATAAGAATATCCTTCAGTTCCTCCTTCACACTAGACCCTCGATCCCCCAGTAATTCCGGAAGGTTATTTGTGTCTTCCTTCGTGAAAACAGAACCAAAGTATTTGTTTAACTGGTCTGCCATTTCTTTGTTCACCCATTATAAATTCACCTGAATCTGACTGCAAGGGACCTACGTTTGTTTTCACTAATCTTTTTCTCTTCACATATCTATAGAAGCTTTTGCAGTCAGTCTTTATGTTCCCAGCAAGCTTCCTCTCATACTCTATTTTCCCCCTCCTAATTAAACCCTTTGTTCTCCTCTGCTGTATTACAAAATTGTCCCAGTCCTCAGGTTTGCTGCTTTTTTTGGCCAATTTATATGCCTCTTCTTGGATTTAACACTATCCCTAATTTTCCATGTTAGCCACGGTTGAGCCACCTTCCCCATTTTATTTTTACGCCAGACAGGGATGTACAATTGTTGAAGTTCATCCATGTGATCTTTAACTGTTTTCCATTGCCTATCCACCGTCAACCCTTTAAATATCACTCGCCAATCTCATCGAGCCAATTCAAGCCTCATACTATCGAAGTTACCTTTCCCCAAGTTCAGGACCCTAATCTCTGAATTAACTGTGTCACTCTCCATCTTAATAAAGAATTCTACCATATGATGCACAACTTATAATAGTTTTCTATTAACAATGTAAAATTAATTTTAATTCTGAAAGGCTTTGCGTGGCTTGTGTAAAGTATTTGCCATGACCATGGTGTTCCCTTTGAGTTTTAGAAACTGCTTTTCAGTGTAATGTTAGTTGATGAGCACGGATTGCACCATTGAACACTTCTATGTAGCATGGGAGAGTTTGTGAACTCATTGGTCTTGAAGTTAATCATGCTCCAAAATTGCTGATCGTGCAGTAATGACCTGTGAATAAGTTCTGCAGGCTTCATATCTAAGTGCTCCCTCCATAAAACAGACTTGTTAATCTATGCTTTTTGTAACATTGAAGTTGAGATTTGACCTCTAATTATGGGAAAGGGTTTTGAGGTCGGATGGTCTCAGGTAGATAACCAAGTGAACCTGTTGATTTTGGGTGTGTGATTTTCAGACATCCTGTGCAGGGTTTGTTACTTGAATTTGAGTTTCTGTGCTCATTTTGGGATGTAATTTCCAGCAGAGCTTCTCTACCTTAGGATCTTGTGGCAAACAGCCTGAAGGTAACATATCCTGAATCCTTATTGATATCAAAACCCTCCACCTTTCTAATACTTGCTTACCCCTGCCAGGGAATCCTCCTTCCCCCATAGCACGATCTTCCATCCCCAGTCTTTGAGATCACTCAATGCCACCTTCTCCTTCCTCCCCACCCTGACCAAAAATTGGTTGTTAGAAATCCTGAGGCTGGACAATGTTGTATTGTTTAAACTTTAGGGCAGACTGAAAGGGTCTTTCCACTCAACTAAACTAAAAAGAGTGAGTGAACTTTATGTATTAAAGAAGAAAAATTAACAGTGCATTGACTGGTCTAGTCACAAATATTCTTTTATGCTGCATACAGAATAATAATAAGTGGATAGTATAGAGAAGCTGGGGTTGTTCTCCTTGGAGTAGAGAAGACTAAGAGGAGATTTGATAGAAGCATTTAAAATCATGAAGAATTTTGATAGAGTAAATAAAGATAAACTGTTTCCAATGGCTGAAGGGTCAGTAATGCGAGAGCGTAGATTTAAGATGCTTGGAAAAAGAAGCAGAGGCAACATGAGAAAAAACGAGTGGTTAGGATTTGGAATGCACTGCCTGATAGAATGGAGGAGACAGATTCAATAGTAGCCTTCAATAAGGAATTGGATAAATACTTGAAGGAGCAGGGATATGGGGAAAGAGCCAGGTAGTGAGACTAACTAGATTGCACTTCGAGAGAGCAGGCACAGCCTCAATGGGCTGATTGGCCTCCTGTGCTGTGCTATGTGATGCAATACATTGCTTAGTGCTGCTGTTCAGAGAGAATTGAGCCAAAAATTTGAGTGGTTGTTGCATCAAGGCAGCATTGTGGCAATGTCTTTGAATCTTTCCCTAGCAGTCACAAGCTTGCTCAGGGTGCGCACAATTACTGGGTCGTGGTTTAAACAATCCCAGACTCGATCCCGTGGCTGTCTATTTGGCTCAGGTGAATGAAAGTTGTTTTGTAAAATTTGCCCATGGACAAGAAGTTGCACTCAGAGGAGTTCGTGGCCCGTTTAGTACAAATAAAAATTAGAGGCAACATTGCTCATCATCTCCTGTGCTCGCTGACCTACGTTGGCTGCTGGTTATGCAATGCCTCCATTTTAAAATTCTCATCCTTGTGTTCAAATCTCTCCATGGCTTCGCCCCTCTCTTCTCTGTAAGCTCTTCCAGCCCTACAACCCTCCGAGATATCTGCGCTCCTCCAATTCTGGCCTCTTACATCCCCACTTTCTTCACTCCACCAGTGCCGGCCGTGCCTTCAGCTGTCTAGGCCCTGAGCTCTGAATTTCCTTCCTTAGCCTGCCTGCCACTCCCCGCTCTTTTAAGATGCTCTATAAAACTATCACTTTGACCAGGTTTTCTGTTCGAATAAGTCCATCTTTGGCTCGATGGAAATTTTTAGTATTTACGTTTCTGTGAAGTGCATTTTACTATGTAAAGGTGCTATATATAAATATAATTACTGTTTCTGCCTTGATTTAGCACAAAATTGTTGACGTTATTTTATAAGGCATAGGCACATTGGGCTGAATGGCCTCCTGTGTTGTTACATTCTATGATTCTATAACACACTTACTATTTTGCTATATTAGCAACCTGTTGAAATCTTCATGATATCACTGCACACAATGACCAATCGCAGTCTTTCCTTTTTTAGGTGAGCTACTAAGACCAAGAATGGGAATGGATGAAGAACAACTGATCATAGATTAAAGATGGGAACTTTTGCTTGGGCTGCTTAAAAAATATTGGTCCGTATTTGGCCATGGTAATGACAGCGAATTGTCAGTGTCCGTCATCATTACCCCTCTGAAACTGACTGTAACTTCAGCATTTAGCACATGCGCAGCTAATCGTGGATATCCTTACGTTGTAGTCAGTCATTCACTGCTCTGCCACAGGCTGCTCTGCGGAACTCCCCATAGCCAGAAATCAGTGGAACTGACGAAAACGTAAGCTTTTCCACTTTAATATCGCTGTTAAACACCCCATTAAATATTAAACCTGGTTGGACAATGTGTAACTGGGGTTTTAGCAGGGTATTGACTGCTAAACAACTGTTCTGGCTCTGAATTGCTAATTTTATATTTGTGGAATGTCAAATTTCTCCATTATGATAAAAATTACATTTTTTTCAAAAAGTTTTTTTTAAAGTTTGTCCATGATATTTCAGCTTCTACCTTAGCCCTATGTGTATGTCCCAATCTTCATTTCGCTCTCTAACATTTTTTTTAAAGTGCAGATATTCAGTGCTTTTTATTTCTTGGTTTGCTGTCTGAGAATTCTTCAATGTGATTGGCTGCTTAGACAGCTTGCTAACAGGACTGCTGCAGTTTTCTGGCGTTCTCCTTTTGTCAGCATTACAATCAATTTCACATTGAGGAAGCTAAAGTACTCGCCACAGGGTTGGCGAGATCTCTCTGGGCGGCTTTCTTCAAAATCATTTCACCGCTGACTACAAATGATGGGCCAAGGTGTCTGCTGCCCCAATCTCTCAGAAGTAAAGATAGCAACCTCTGAGAGCCATGCAGGCTAGGAATGTCCCTCCTCTGTATTGATTTGGATGGTCTCACAGGGAGCAGCGGTTGGAGCCTTGGGAGTTGTTATATCTCAAATAAAGTAATATGACTGAGTACTGTAGACTTGAGTATGTGTGATCTTAGTCTCTTTATTCTGACTCCTGAGTGCAGGCACAACATGGGAGGCCTGCTTATATTCAATGCTCTCAAGGGATGCTGGGATCCCTTGGGACTCCAACAGATGTGCCCTTTGGTGGCAGTAGAATGCTGGTTACAAGGTGTTGCATACACATCACTCCCTGCCAAATAGTACAATTATTCACAGGGTGAAACGATCTGGGACTTTTCGCACCCTAGTCGATCATCTCGGTACAAACACAGGTGCAGGTGAGTTGGTTGGGCCTTCGCTGGGCTGCTGGGGATGATGAGTTCAGCTTCGCAGTCAACCGTGATGTCGGTTGCCACTTGTGTGTGTATCGGAGGCTCAAAGTTGGTGGTGTCCTCTTCAGGTTGCTTGTGGCTGTCTGTGAATCGCAGTTTGGTTTGGTCCAAATGCATTCTGCAAGTTAGTCCATTTGCAAGTTTGACCTCAAACACCCTACTCCCTTCTTTGACTATGACAGTGCCAGCAAGCCATTTGGGACAATGTCCATAGTTGAGTACAAATACAGGGTCATTGACTTCAATATCGCGTGACAAATTTGCGCGATCATGGTACATGCTTTGTTGATGCCGCCTGCCCTCGACATGATCATGGAGATCAGGGTAGACTAGAGAGAGCCTTGTTTTGAGTGCCCTTTTCATGAACAGTTCGGCAGGGGGAACCCCAGTGAGCGAGTGGGGTCTTGTGCGGTAGCTGAGCAGGACTCGGGCCAGGCGGATCTGCAGGGAGCCTTCCAACACGTGTTTCAAGCTTTGCTTGATGGTTTGGACTGCCCGTTCTGCCTGGCCGTTAGATGCGGGCTTGAACGGGTCAGATGTGACATGCTTGATCCCATTGCAAGTCATGAATTCCTTGAATTCAGCAATAGTGAAGCACGGCCCATTGTCGCTGACAAGGACATCAGGCAGGCCATGCGTGGCAAACATGGCTCGTAGGCTTTCGCTGGTGGCAGTGGACGTGCTTACAGACATTATTACAAACTCAATCCATTTTGAATAAGCATCCACAACAACCAAAAACATTTTGCCTAGAAACAGGCCAGCGAAGTCAACGTGGATCCTAGACCACGGTTTGGAGAGCCATGACCACAAACTTAGCGGTGCCTCCTTGGGTGCATTGCTCAGTTGAGAGCAAGTGTTGCATTGGCGCATGCAAGACTCCATATCTGAGCCGATGCCGGGCCACCACACATGAGATCTGGCTATGGCTTTCATCATTACTATGCCTGGGTGGGTCGCGTATGAATGTTTCCTTGCCTTTCTTAGGCAAAACCACGCGATTACCCCACAAAAGACAGTCCGCCTGTATGGATATTTCGTCTTTGCACCACTGGAACGGCTTGATCTCTTCATGCATCTCCGCTGGGACGCTGGACCAGATTCCATGGTGGACACAGTTTTTTACAAGGGACAGTAAAGGATCCTGGCTGGCCCAGGTCCTGATCTGGCAGGCCGTAACGGGTGACTTTTTGTTTACAACTGCATCCATCACCAAGAGCAAGTCTGCAGGCTGTGCCATTTCCACCCCGGTGGTGAGCAATGATAGCCGACTGAGAATATCGGCGCAGTTCTCTGTGCCTGGCCTGTGGCGAATTGCATAGTTATATGCAGATAGCGTGAGCGCCCATCTTTGGATGTGAGCAGAGGCATTGATATTAATACCTTTGCTCTCTGAGAATAGCGTTATGAGCAGCTTATGGTCAGTTTCTAACTCGAACTTAAGCCCAAACAGATACTGGTGCATTTTTTTCACCTCTTAAACGCATGCCAGAGCTTTTTCAATTATGCTGTAGGCCCTTTCGGCCTTGGACAAACTCCTGGACGCATAAACGACCGGTTGCAATGTTCCCGATTCGTTAGCTTGTTGTAGCACACACCCGATCCCGTACGAAGACGCATCGCAAGCTAGCACTAAACGTTTACATGGGTCATACAGAACAAGCAGTTTGTTGGAACGTAACAGATTTCTGGCTTTCTCAAAAGCAGTCTCTTGTGATTTCCCCCATACCCAGTCATCTTTCTTGCATAGCAACACGTGTAGAGGTTCTAGCAAGGTGCTTAACCTGGGTAGGAAATTACCAAAATAATTGAGGAGTCCCAGGAACGACTGCAGTTTCGTCACGTTCTGTGGTCTCGGCGCGTTCTTGATGGCCTCCGTCTTGGCGTCGGTGGGTCTGATGCCGTCTTCTGCGATTCTTCTCCATAAGAACTCAACCTCTGGTGCCAGGAAAACACACTTCGAGCGTTTCAACCTGAGTCCCACATGATCTAGCCGATTTAGAACCGCTTCCAGATTCTGCAAGTGTTCGATGGTGTCCCGACGTTTGATCAATATGTCGTCCTGGAAAATCACGGTGCACGGAACTGACTTTATCAGACTCTCCATGTTCCTGTGAAAAATAGCCGCGGCCGATCGAATCCCAAGCGGACATCTATTGTAGATGAACAGACCTTTGTGCGTGTTGATGCAGGTGAGGCCTTTCAAAGATTCCGGCAGCTCCTGCGTCATGTAGGCCGAGGTCTGGTCCAACTTGGTAAACATCGTCCCTTCTGCCAGCATTGTAAATAGGTCGTCTGCCTTGGGTAGTGGGTACAGGTCCTACAGCGAAAAACGGTTAATCGTTACTTTATGGTCCCCACAAATTCTGACCGTGCCATCGCCCTTGAGAACCGGAACAATTGGACTGGCCCACTCGTTGAACTCAACCAGCGAGATGATACCCTCTCCTTGCAGCCCGTCTTGCTCGATCTCCACTTTCTCTCGTATCATGTATGGCACCGCACGTGCCTTGTGGTGGGATGGGTCGTGTACCGGGAACTAAGTGGATCTGCACCTTCGCCCCAGAGAAATTTTAGATGCCTGACTCAAACAACGACGGTAACTTGCTGAAAACCTGGGCACATGAGGCATCGTCGATGGACGAAAGCGCTCGGATGTCGTCCCAGTTCCAGCGGATTATTCCCAGCCAGCTTCTGCCGATCAGTGTGGGGCCATCTCCTGGTACAATCCATAGTGGTAGTTCTTGCACCGCTCCATCATCGGAGACTTTTACTGCTGCACTGCCAATTTCAGGGATCAGCTCTTTCGTGTAAGTTCTCAGCTTGGTATGAATAGGGTTCAGCGTGGGCCTTTGTGCCTTGTTGCACCACAGCCTCTCGAAGACCTTTTTGCTCATGATAGACTGACTCGCACCCGTGTCCAATTCCATGGATACTGGAATTCCGTTCAGTTCAACTTTTAACATGATCGATGGACATTTCGTGGTGAAGGTGTTTACCCCATACATTTCTGCCTCCTCGGTTCGAGTCTCTAGTTCAGTTTGATCCACCATGGATCCTGCAATGTGGTGGTATGCAGCTCGTCTGCAAATTCGCTGGAGGTGTCCCATTGTTACGATCTAATCGTAATAGGCATTGTATCAGCAATTAAATTGCTTTCTTGATCACTGGTACAGAGTATAATGAATAAAGTAACAGAATCTAAACCACCCAAGCATTATAAGAAGCTAATTCTCTGATTACAATAGCGCAGCACAAGCTGTGATGGTTTTTATTATGGTCAAACAAGGTTGGCTTCATAACAAGATGACAATCGCAACCATCAACATTAATTCCCCAATTAAGATGATCTTAAGATACATAAATTGGATCATTTCAATTGCTCTGCCAAATCAATTCAGATACAGTTCAGGGGTTTGTGCCCACTGATTCACTGTGCTGGTGGAGGTGCAGCTTGGACTGGAGACCTAGTTATTACTTTAATGCATCAAAGGTATCCGATCCTCTTTTGCCAGCCTCCACTTCCAGATGCACTTTTCCATTCAATGTGCTCATCTTGTTCATGTGTTAATCTTCAGTCATATGTTGCTCTTTTCCTCGATCTCTCACAGTTTCATGCAGCTTGCCCCCAGATGCTGTTAGGAACATAAGAAATAGGAGCAGGAGTAGGCCATTTGGCCCCTCGAGCCTGCTCCGCTATTCAATAAGATCATGGCTGTTCTGATCATGGACTCAGCTCCACTTCCCTGCCCGCTCCCCATAACCCTTTACTCCCTTAACGCTCACAAATCAGTCTACATCCGCCTTAAATATATTCAATGACCCAGCCTCCACAGCTCTCTGGGGCAGAGAATTCCATAGATTTACGACCCTCTGTGAGAAGAAATATCTCCTTATCTCAGTTTTAAATGGGTGGCCCCTTATTCTAAGATTATGCCCCCTTGTTCTAGTCTCTACAATCAATGGAAACATCCCCTCTGCATCCACCTTGTTAAGTCCCCTCATAATCTTATAAGTTAAATAAGATCACCTCAAATTCTTCTGAACGCCAATGAGTATCGGCCCAACCTATTCACCCTTTCTTCATAAGTCAACCCGCTCATCTCCGGAATCAACCTAGTGAACCTTCTCTGAACAGCCTCCAATGCAAGTATATCCTTCCTTAAATGCAGAGGCTAAAACTGTACGTAGTACTCCAGGTATGGCCTCACCAATACCCTGTACAGTTGTAGCAGGACTTCTCTGCTTTTATACTCTATCCCCCTTGCAATAAAGGCCAACATTCCATTTGCCTTCCTGATCACTTGCTGTACCTGCATACTCACTTTTTGTGTTTCATGCACAAGGACGCCCAGGTCCCTCTGTACTGTAGCACTTTGCAATTTTTTTTCCATTTAAATTATAATTTGCTTTTCTATTATTTCTGCCAAGGTGGATAACTTCACATTTTTCCACATTATACTCCATCTACTAATATTTTGACAACTCACTTAGCCTGTCTGTATCCCTTTGCAGATTTTTTGTGTCCACCTCAAAATTTGCTTTCCCACCCATCTTTGAATCATCAGCAAACCTGGCTACATTACAGTCGGTCATTTCATACAAGTCATTAATATAGATTGTAAATAATTGAGGACCCAGCACCAATGCCTGTGGCACCCCACTAGTCACTGTTTACCAACCGGAAAATGACCCATTTATCCCAACTCTGTCTTCTGTTAGTTAAACAATCCATGCTACTATATTACCCCCAATCCCATGAGCTTTTATATTGTGCAGTGACCTCTTATGTGGCACCTTAGCGAATGCCTTCTGGAAATCCAAATACACCACATCCACTGGTTCCCCCTTCTCTACTCTTCTCGTTACATCCTCAAAGAACTCCAGCAAATTTGTCAAACATGATTTCCCTTTCATAAAACCATGCTGACTCTGCTTGATTGAATCATGCTTTTCCAAATGTCCTGCTAATGCTTCCTTAATAATGGACTTCAGCATTTTCCCAACGACAGATGTTAGGCTAACTGGTCTACAGTTTCCTGCTTTTTGTCTGCCTCCTTTTTTAAATAGGGGAAGTTACAGTTGCAGTTTTTCAGTCTGCTGGGACTGCCCCAGAATCCAGGGTATTTTGGTAGATTACAACCAATGCATCCACTATCTCTGCAACCACTTCTCTTAAGACCCTAGGATGTAAGGCATCAGATCCAGGGGACTTGTCCACCTTTAGTCCCATTATTTTACCTAGTACTACTTCATTAGTGATAGTGATTGTATTAAGTTCCTTCCTACCTAGAGCCTCTTGATTATCCACTATTGGGATGTTTTTAGTGTCTTCCACTGTGAAGAACGATTAAAAATATTTGTTCAATGTCTCTGCCATTTCCCTGTTCTCCATTATTAATTCCCCACTCTCATTCTCCAGGGGACCAACATTTACTTTAGCCACTCTTTTTTCTCTTTTTATGTACCTGTAGAAACTCTAACTATCTGTTTTTATATTTCATGCTAGTTTACTTTCATAATCTATCTTCCCATTCTTAATCATCTCTGCTGGCTTAAAAAAAATGTCCCAATCCTCTGGCCTCCCACATTGTATGCCTTTGTTTTCAATTTGATACCTTCCTTTATTTCCTTAGTTAGCCACGGATGGTTATCCCTTCTCTTACAGTCTTTCCTTCTCATTTGGATCTATTTTTGTCGCGGGTTCTGAAATATCTCCTTAAATTTCTGCCACTGTTCATCAACCATCCCATTCATTAGTCTATTTTCTCATCCACTTTAGCCAACTCTGCCCGCATACCTTTGTAGTCTCCTTTATTTAAGCTTAGGACCCTGGTTTGAGAACCAACTTTCTCACCCTCCAACTGAATTTGAAAATCAACCATATTATGATCACTCATTCCTAGAGGATCCTTTACCACGAGATTATTTATTAATCCTGCCTCATTATACAGTACCAGATCTAAGATAGCATGCTCCCTGGTTGATTCCGCAATGTACTGTTCAAGGAAACTATCCCGGATACACTCTATGAACTCCTCCTCAAGGCTACCCTGGCTACTTTGGTTTGTCCAATCAATATGAAGGTTAAAATCACCCATGATTATTGCCGTTCCTTTATTACAAGCCTCCATTATTTCTTGATTATACTCCGTCCAACAGTGTAGCTACTGTTAGGGGGCCTATAGACTATGCCCACCAGCGACTTTTTCCTATTATTATTCCTTATCTCCGCCCAAACTGATTCAACATCTTGATCTTCTGAGCCAATATCGTTTCTCACTAACGCACTGATCTCATCCTTTATTAACAGAGCTACCCCACCTCCTTTTCCTTTCTGTCTGTCTTTCTGAATTGTCAAATACCCCTGAATATTTAGTTCCCAGTCCTGGTCACCTTGCAACCACGTCTCTGTAATGACTATCAGATCATACCCATTTGTATCTATTTGTGCCGTCAACTCATCTATTTTGTTATGAATGCTCTGTGCATTTAGACAAAGAACTTTTAAATTTGTTTTGTTACCCTTTTTTCTTGCTTGTTTCCTCTGTCCTTCAAACTCACTTTCTACATTTTTGCTTTCTAATTCCAGCTTTACTCCCCTCCCTACTGAATCTATTCTCGGGTTCCCATCCCCCTGCCAAGCTAGTTTAAAACCTCCCCAACACCACTAGCAAACCCTCCCGTGAAGATATTGGTCCCGGCTCTGTTGAGGTGCAACCCGTCTGGCTTATACAGGTGCCAAATTCTCAGGAAACTAAAGCCCTCCCTCCTGCACCATCTCTCCAGCCACACATTCATCTGCTCTATCCCCCTATTTCTGTACTCACTAGCTCGTAGCACCGGGAGTAATCCGGAGATTATTATCTTTGAGGTCCTGCTTTTTAATCTCTCTCCTAGCTCCCTAAACTCTGCCTGCAGGACCTCATCCCTCTTTCTACCTATGTCACTGGTCCCGATATGAACCACAACCTCTGGCTGTTCACCCTCTCCCCCCAGAATGCCCTGCAGCTGCTCAGTGACATCCTTGACCCTGGCACCAGGGAGGCAACATACCATCCTGGAGTCAAGTCTGCGGTCGCAGAAATGCCTGTCTGCTCCCCCGTGGTGCCGTGTATTTGGCTCTGGCTGCACTCCCCAGAGGCACTGTCGCCCCCACCGGTACTCAGAAGAGAATACCGGTTGGAGAGCGAGATGGACTCGGGACTGCTGCACTACCTGCCTCGTCCTCCTCTTCTGTCTGGCGGTCACCCATTCCTACTCTGCCTGCACCCTCTTAAGCTTCGGGGTGATCACCTCTAGAAACGTGCTATCCACATAACTCTCAGTCTCGTGGATGCACCTCAGTGACTCCAGCCACCGCTCAAGCTCCAAAGCGCAGAGCTCGAGTTGGTGCAGCTGGAGACACCTCCTGCACACGTGGTCGTCCCTTCTTCCTGCAATATAATATTTTACCCCATCTAACCTCCTCTTAACATGTTCACTTATCCATTCCAATCAACTACGCTAAATACCTCACTCTGATTTCCACAAGCGTCGCTCGGATCTGGCGTGTCTGCCCAGTGATAGGCAAAAATACATCTTTTTAAGTTTAATATAAATTTGTATCGAACCTTGTATCGGCCACGCAAGTCTGTTCTGGTCGCCATATTATAAAAAGGCTATGGAGGCACTGGAGTGGGTGCAAAAATGATTCACAAGGATGATACCATAAATGTGAGTTTATACACATCAGGAAAGGATGAACAGGTTGGGTTTCTTTTCTCTTGAAAAGTGAAGGCTGACATAATAGGTCTTTAAAATTATGAAAGGTTTTGATCGTTTTGACACAGAATGTTTCCACTTGTGAGGAAGGACAAAACTAGAGACCATCAATATAAGATAGTCACCAAGAAATCAAATGGGGAATTTAGAAGAAAATTCTTTATCCAGAGAGTGGTGAGAATGTGGAACTCACTACTGTCATGCATCCTACATGGTTACTGCTTGTACTAATACAAGGTGTGCCACCAGAGGGCACTGCAGTGGGAGACTTGTAGGTTACCTGTACAGGTGTACCAGGCCTAGTATAAAAGGCAGGCCACGATGTGTGATCCTCACTCTGGAGTTACATTAAATGGACTAAGGTCACTACAGTTCAAGCACAACACATTGTCTCGTGGAGTCATTATTAGAGTATCTGAAGACATAATAATTTGCGACGAGATTATGGACCTTCATGCGAAAATGGCTAACTTTGGTACGTTGCAGCAGTTTGCCGATGGTGATGATTGGGACGCCTTTGTGGAGAGGCTCGACCATTTCTTCACAGCAAACGACCAGGCAGGCGACAATCCGGCCACACTGGCTGATAAGCGCAGAGCTATCCTGCTAACCAGTTGTGGGCCCACCATCTATGGCCTCATCAGGGACTTCCTGGCACCATCGAAGACAATGACCAAGACGTACGAGGAGCTTGTAGTGCCGATCCAAGAACAACTCAAGCCCAAAGAGAGCATCTCACAGCCAGACACCGGTTTAATACACACCGACGGCCCGAAGATCGCGAAATATGCTGCAGACCTCAGGAGGCTGGCGGCACCATGTGATTTCGGCGATCACCGAAGCACTGCGGGATATCTTTTTCATCAGAATCAGCCATGAGGGCCTTCTTCATAAGCTACTATCCGCGGATATCACAGTCACACTGCAGAAGGCCATCTCCATGAGCCAAGCGTTCATGACCTCAACTTGTGGCTCAAGGTGGATGACTCGTCCTCAGAACTCAAACCCGGCAAGTACTGTGCACACAATGGCGCCTTTTAGAGGCTGGACTGTAGGATGTGAATCTTCTCAGGGGAGAGAGAACAGGCCCCTGAGTCCCTTAACTCAGAGTCCGCCAAGGGGGGCTAATCGAGTAGCACCATGCTGGCGTTGCGGAGGGAATCAAAGGGCTCACCAGTGCCGTTATAAAGACTATTTATGCAAAGGCTGCAGCACAAATGGCCACCTACAGCAAATGTGTAAAAGAAATATGACTCACTGTGTTGATGAAGAGTCTGCAGATGACCATGAATCCAGCGCGGTTTATGAAGCGATAGTCAGAGCGGCAGCTCAGCCCACAATGAGGTATATAGCATGTGCACCACCGAATGTTCTCCGTTGAGGATGGAAGTCGAGATAAATGGTGTTCCAGTCTTCATGGAAGTGGACATGGGGGCGAGCCGGTCAGTAATAAATCAAGAAGCCTTTTGAGAGGCTATGGGACAATCTGGCTGAACGACCCAAGTTGGTCCCGGTTCAGGCAAAGCTGCGCACCTACACCAATGAACTTACCCCAGTCGTTGGTAATGCAGATGTAAAAGTACTCCATGACGGCGCGGTGCACAAGTTATCCCTGTGGATTGTTGCAGGTGGTGGACCAACGGAAGAAGGTCGATGGAGAAGAGCCATTGGAGTTGGGAAGATTTCATCTCTCCAGCGATCGACGTCCCCCGCGCTCAGAGGCAAAGCAAACCCCCACCTGAGGTTGGATCCGGCACCAGAGAGCAGACCAGTACAGCACCCGAGGTAAAGACTACTCAGCACGACTGCGTGGAGATGATCCAGCTGAGACGATCCGAACACATCTTCCAGGCTCCAGTGGCAGGACTCCAGAGGAAGAAAATCGAATTCAAAGGCAACTTCCCAGCCTTGGTGGCAGAACCCGGGGAGAAGAGGATCACAGCAGTCGATCGTGGCAGGAGGAAAGATGGCGCCCAAACCACGAGATGAGGCACTGAAGAAAAAGATGGCGGTGGCCGGACCACGAGGTGCAGCGCTGATGGAGCAACACGTGGCACCAAGCAAAGCAGAGGATTGGGGTAAAGATAGCAAGGCTCTCTTAAAGGAGGCCCACAACTCCCCACACTTAAAGGGACAGTTCCACATTCTCAATCAATGTAATAGCAACTGTGTGTTAGATGTAAAATGTGTAATTGATGATCAGAGTTGTGTACATGCAATAAGCAAGGAAAAGTCGCACAATTGCAATCGGAGCTACAGGTTATTTACCATAATTAATGAAACGTTGTGCGATGTAGGATTTCAACTGCATACCGTCAATGCAGCGGGCAAACACCCATTGGGAGCACACAGGTCCAGCAAGCTACCCAATGCTGAAGCCTGCATCCCTGGGACCAGAGTATGGCCACAAGCAGCTAATATATACAAGCTGCAGAGCAAGAGATCTCAGGAGGGCAACGGAACCGGTATCGATATCTTGCTCCCGATCGGCTCCACCTTTCAGACATCTGATGGCACCAACTGCCACGAACCTGAAAGAGCAAACTGCGCAAACCCCCAGACCCTATCGCCACCAAGGCTACACCCGGGAATGAAGGGTCACCCGCAACAGGTTCTCCCAAATGGAACTGGGACCAGCCAAGATCCCAAATCAAATAACGCCCAGGCAAGCGAGTCAGCAGTTCCCTGCGCACTGCTAGATGACTGCTCCTCAGGGAGCAGCAGTGACCCGGGGTGCAAGGAGAGGACAGTGAGGTCACAGGCATCTGTGAACCTGCCCGAAGCTGGAAGCAATGGCAAAAGCCCCAAGAGCAGGCAACTTGAGCCAACCGGGTTCCCACTCCCAGCACTGTGCACCGCACCGCCATCAGACTACCTGGACGCCATCCAGCAGTTCTGGCACCAGTTTGTCCTCGCGCACCGGTGCTGACCCCAGCACTGACTCCCAAGTATATACTTCACCATTCAAATGTACTTACCTCACCACGGTACCATGAATGCAATACTGTAAATGCAAACTTTTCTTGGACTTGAATGTATATGAACGTAATGGGCCAACGGCACAATCTGTATGTGGTGCAGGGTGGGGGCGGGGAGGAGAATGGCGTGGTCATGGACGCAGAATCAGAAACCACCAGCAACTCCACTGCCAACGAAACACCACCTACTCACCCAAGAAATGACCCTCCAAGGGTCAACCAGATAGAGCTAAGCCCAGAGCACAGTCAATCCAAAGGCGATTTGCACTAAGGACTTGGGGGAGAGTGATGACATGTATCCTACATGGTTACTGCTTGTAATATAACAAGGTGTGCCACCAGAGGGCACTGCAGTGGAAGACTTGGTTACCTGTACAGGTGTACCAGGCCTAGTATAAAAAGCAGGACATCATGTGTGATCCTCACTCTGGAATTACATTAGATGAACTAAGGTCACTCCAGTTCAAGCACGACACATTGTCTCGTGGAGTCATTATTAGAGCATCTGAAGACATAACAGGTACCACCGGAAGTGGTTGAAGCAAATAGTACAGATGCATTTCAGGGGAGGCTAGAAAGCATGAGGGAGAGTGAATAGATGGTTATGCTGATAGATTTGGATGAGGAAAGATGGGAGGAGGCTCGAGTGGAGCCTGTTGTGGTGGCGTATATCCTATATAATCCTATGTAGATCCAGGTAGTTTGGAAATGCTGGAGATGGCCACTGCTCAGTTGATTTTATCTCTATAGTCTGCAATGTACCTTTTCTCCCAGATGACATGGCTACTCGTGAGTGGGGCGTATTGGAGGTCATGTTGTTAATGATTGAATAGAACAGACTCAATGAACCAGCTGGTAGCTGGTCTTTTACTGTCTGTCCTTTTTATGTTTGTGTGGTTATAAATTTGGCTTCCTGTGGTTACCCATCAACCTATAATATGGACGACAGAAGATCCAGGGGGCTCCCTTACCGTCCTGTACCCCTGCCTGCCCCATCTCCTCTCCTTGCTACAACAGGTGATCCAACAGTTCTGGGTGCAGGAACATAAACATCTGCCTAGTTCCAGCACATGGGCAGGAATTTACATACATGGGAGTAAGTAACATTTTCAGCGATGGTGTAAACTGGGCGATATCCGAAGAGACGCAGAAGGTCCCTCCTCCATTCACTGCTGAAGTCACGGCTCACGGGGAAGTGTTCACACGAGAAGCACCAGCGACAAGCAAGGCAAATGACCTGAATAGGAATGGCAAAATTCTTCTTCGGCATGAGTGCAATGTGGGCAGTATCGAACTGGCTGCCTGTTTTACACCCCCGCTCGAAACTCAATTTTACTGGAGCGAACAAAATAAATTCTTGCATTTACATAGCGCCTTTCACGACCACCAGACATCTCAGCACTTTACAGCCAATGAAGTACTTTTGGAGTGTAGTCACTGTTGTAATGTGGGAAATGCGGCAGCCAACTTACGCACAGCAAGCTCCCACAAACAGCAATGTGATAATGACAAATGATGTTTTTTGTTGATTGAAGGATGAATATTGCCCAGGACACCGGGGATAATTCCCCTGCTCTTCTTCGAAATAGTGCCATGGGATCTTTTACGTCCACCTGAGAGAGCAGACGGAGCCTCAGTTTAACGTCTCATCCGAAAGACGGCACCTCTGACAGTGCAGCACTGCACTGGGAGTGTCAGCCTAGATTATGTGCTCAAGTCCCTAGAGTGGGGCTTGCACCCACAACCTTCTGACTCAGAGGCGACTGTGCTATCCACTGAGCCACGGCTGACACTATATTGACTATCAGGGGCCTAAAATGCATTAACACCGAAGACAAATTTCTGCCAGCAATATTTGAGAGGAAATTCTGTGAGCAGTATCACTGGGAATACTGGACGTAAGACAAGCAAAATCTGAAATTAAACAGAATATTCTTTGATTAAACAGGGCAGACCTGCGATTAAAGTTTTATATTTATTTTTAAAGGAAATCCACGATCGGGAACCTATGGCGTTCCGAAATCCGCGGGTTTGTGGCGAGATTGCGATGGTGTTGTTTCATGCAAAAGCAGGCCACGGAGTCATGTATTCCCCTCAAGCCTCATGATAGGCTATCGATCAATTCCGGCGATTTTTCCGGGTTGGGCATCGGTTGGGCAAGGAAGTTCACGACCACATCGTCCTCGCACAAAGGTTGAATGAAGAACGGAGCGCCCCCTTCTCATGCAGATCAAGGCTACACTGGGCAGCTTTCACATCGCTGCTTAACAACTTTAAAGGAATCATTTTAAACCGATTCACCGCATGGGAAAGCCACGGGATAGGGTCGAACGCCAGTTTTACATCCCGCCCAACGTCACGCTACGTTATCTTCAATGGAGAGTAAAATCGGGTGTGTGAAGGAAATTTGGGTAATTTGATTACAATCTGCACGGTGTGCAGTTTTGAAAACCCTATTCTCAGTAAGGTACAAGAACAGTGCAACAGGAGCCTTGGACTTGCATTTAACTTGAACAGTTGGGATTTCTTTTAATAGAATTGGGAAGATTAAGTGAGCTGAAAGATGCCTTGCACACCATAAAGGGTTGTGAAATAGTGAGAAGTTATTCCCAATGGGTTGCCTCAGGACAGGTTGAAAAAGTGCTTAAAAAAACTTACGGGATCCTGGGCTTCATCAGTCGAGCTGTAGAGTACAAAAGTGGAAATTCTCATGAACCTGTATAAAGCACTGGTTTGGCCTTAACTGGAGTACTGTGGTCAATTCTGGGCACTGCGCTTTAAGAAGGATGTGAAGGGCTTGGAGAGGGTGCAGAAAAGATTTAAGAGAATGATTCCACGGATGAGGGACTTCAGCTACATGGATAGACAGGAGAAGCTGGGGTTGTTCTCAGAGTCGAGGAGATTTGATAGAGGTGTTCAAAATCATGAGGGGTCTGGACAGAGTACATAGAAAGAGACTATTCCCATTGGTGGAAGGGTCGAGAACCAGAGGACACAGATTTAAGGTGATTGACATAAGAAAAAACTTTAACGCAGCGAGTGGTTGGGTTCTGGAATGCACTGCCTGAAAGGGTGGTGGAGACAGATTCCATTGTGGCGTTCAAAAGGGAATTGGATAAGTACCTGGGAGAACATTTTTTCAGGGCTACGGGGATATGGCAGGGGAGTGGGATTAGCTGAGGTGCTCCTGCACAGAGGCGGCATGGGTTCGACGGGCCAAATGGCCTCCTGTGCTGCAAACATTCAGTTATTCTAACGCTAACCAAAGGGGATAAATGCAATGTATCATTGCTCAAAGTGTGGTTAGAATGGGGCATTGTCTGATGCAACATTTTAAGGCGTATGTTCTTTTAGAAGGAAATTAGGATAGCTGGTTCAAATAGAGGGAATATACTTATGTGAAGGAGCGAGTGAGGGACAGATTAGACGAGGGAAGTGTGGAGAAAGACACTAGCACAGATGGGGGTGAAATTGGACAAGGATGGGGTGCAAAAACGAAAGATATCGCATTGGGCGCATGTTATACCTGCCCCGCCCGTTATTCAACCACATTGATTGGAATAGAACAGAATATCGGGCGTGTGGTACAATGGGGATTCCACCTGATGTGCCTGCCCCTCCCACGTCCGATTTCAGCCCAATTTCCGGGCTGTAAGATTCTTTGATTTAATGAAAGGGTAAAGGTAACCTGAAGGGGAGCCTTAAGAGAAGAGAATTATCGCGAGTGAGCTTTACAGGGTTAGTGGAATTTGGACTGGCAGATTTTCAGTGGCACTGAGTTCTCCCCGTGCCCACTCAAACAAGGACTGAAGAAAGGATAAAGTTTTTCAGTGAAGAGGTCAGTGAAAGTGTGGAGATGGGACATATTGTCTGCATTGTAAAAGGACACCTGCCCGCCCTCATAGTCCAGGTAAACCCCGATCTTCTGGGGCCTCACGCTCAGCCTGAGGCGGGTGCGAGGTAGAGAGCCAGCCTTATAGTCATTGCCGTTTCTCAGCCACACTATCCAATATCCAGCCTGCGGAATGGCCGTGATATCCCCTTTCCTGTTGATGGACTCCTTCACCACTCCCACGTCCCACTCGGCGCTCTCGCCCACCCCCACCTCCCAGTAATGCCTTCCCGACACGAATCCTTCAGAGCCCAGGACGCAGAGAGAGGGGTTGAACCTCTCCGGGGTGTCGGGCAGCTGCTGTTGCTCGTTTGCGTATCTGACACTGGTCAGGTCTTCCGATATGATGAGCCAGGAGTGGGCCGTCTTGGGGTTCAGGGTCACCGAGGCCGGAACTGGCAGAGAGAGAAAGAAAAACGAGAAAATAAGCGGTTCGTACAGCGATACCTTAATTTATTCAAACGCTAAATGGTTTTACTTGTTAAAGATTACATTCTACTCTACAACAACAATTTGTATTTATATAGCGCCTTTAACACAAACGTCCCAAGGCGTTATAAAATAAAATTTGACACCGAGCCACATTAGGAGATATTAGGGCAGTTGCCCAAAAAAGATAGGTTTAAAGGAGAGTCTTAAAGAAGGCAAATACAATCACTATCACTAATGAAGTAGTACTAGGTAAAATAATAGGACTAAAGGCGGACAAGTCCCCCGGACCTGATGCCTTGCATCCTAGGGTCTTAAGAGAAGTGGCTGCAGAGATATTGGATGCATTGGTTGTAATCGACCAAAATTCCCTGGATTCTGGGGCTGTCCCAGCAAATTGGATAACCGCAAATTTAACGCTCCTATTTAAAAAAGGAGGCAGACAAAAAACAGGAAACTATAGACCAGTTAGCCTAACATCTGTCGTTGGGAAAATGCTGGAGTCCATTATTAAGAAAGCAGTAGCAGGACATTTGGAAAAGCATGATTCAATCAAGCAAAGTCAGCATGGTTTTATGAAAGGGAAATCACGTTTGACAAATTTGCTGGAGTTCTTTGAGGATGTAACGAGCAGGGTGGATAAGGGGGAACCAGTGGATGTAGTGTATTTGGATTTCCAGAAGGCATTCAATAAGATGCCACATAAAAGGTTACTGCACAAGATAAAAGTTCACGGGGTTGGGGGTAACTAACTAACAGAAAACAGAGAGTCGGAATAAATGAGTAATTTTCTGGTTGTCAAACAGTAATTAGTGGGGTGCCGCAGGGATCGGTGCTGGGTCCTCAACTATTTACAATCTATGTTAATGACTTGGATGAAGGGACTGAGTGTAATGTAGCCAAGTTTGCTGATGATACAAAGATGGGTAGGAAAGCAGGTTGAGAGGAGGACACAAAAAATCTGCAACGGGATATAGACAGGCTAAGTGAGTGTGCAAAAATTTGGCAGATGGAGTATTATTTGGGAAAATGTAAGGTTATCCACCTTGGCAAAAATAATAGAAAAGTAAATTATAATTTAAATGGAGAAAAATTGCAAAGTGCTGCAGTACAGAGGAACCTGGGCGTCCTTGTGCATGAAACACAAAAAGTTAATATGCAGGTACAGCAAGTGATCAGGAAGGCAAATGGAATGTTGGCCTTTATTGCAAGGGGGATGGAGTATAAAAGCAGAGAAGCCCTGCTACAACTGTACAGGGTATTGGTGAGGTCACACCTAGAGTACTGGGTACAGTTTTGGTCTCCGTATTTAAGGTAGGATATACTTGCATTGGAGGCTGTTCAGAGAAGGTTCACTAGATTGATTCCGGAGATGAGGGGGTTGACTTATGAAGATAGATTGGAGTAGGTTGGGCCTATACACATTGGCGGTCAGAAGAATGAGAGGTGATCTTATTGAAACTTATATGATTATGAGGGGGCTTGACAAGGTGGATGCAGAGAGGATATTTCCACTGATAGGGGAGACTTGAACTAGGGGACATACTCTTAGAATGGGGCCGCCCATTTAAAACTGAGATGAGGAGAAATTTCTTCTCTCAGAGGATTGTAAATCTATGGAATTCGCTGCCCCAGAGAGCGGCGGAGGCTGGGTCATTGAATATATTTAAATAAAGATTTTTGAGCGATAATGGAGTAAAGGGTTATGGGGAGCGGGCAGGGAAGTGGAGCAGAGTCTATGATCAGATCAGCACGATCTTATTGAAAGGCGGAGCAGGCTCGAGGGGCCGAATGTCCTGCTCCTATTTCTTATGTTAGAAGAGGCAAAGTGGTTTAGGGAAAGGATTTCAGTGCTTAGGGCCGAGGCAGCTGAAGGCACATGCCACCGATGATTGAGCAATTAAAATCAGGGATGCTCAAGAGGCCAGAACTGAAGGCATGCAGATATCTTGGAGGGGTGTGAGGCTGGAGGAGATTACAGAGATAGGGAGGGAGAGACCATGGAGGAATTTAAAAACAAGGATGAGAATGTTGAAATTGAGGCACGGCATGACCGGGAGCTAATGTCGGTCAGCGAGCACAGGGGTGATGGGTGTGCAGGACTTGGTGCGAGTTAGGACATGGATAGCAGAGTTTTGGATGAGCTCAAATTTATGGCGGGTGGAACAGCCAAGTCTCGAGGTAGTAAAGACATGACGGTTTCAGCAGCAGATGAGCTGAGACAGGGGCAGAGTCGTGCGATGCTATGGGGCTGGAAATAGGCGGTGTTCATGATACATGAAAAGCAAGAAATTGCAGAAGTTGGCAATCTGAAATAAAAGCAGAAAATTCTGGGACTGCTCAGCAGGCCAGGTAGCATCTGTGGAGAGAGAAGTCAAGTTAATGTTTCAGGTCAATCACCTTTCGCCAGAACCGGAAAAAGTCAGAGATGCAACAGGTTTTAAGCAGGGGCAGGGAAAGGGGGAGGTGGGGAGGAGGAGAGGATAGAGCAAAAGGGGAGGTCTGTGATAGGGTAGAAGGCCGATGTAATTAAATGACAAAAGAGATGATGGTGCAAGGCAAAAGAGGGTGGTAATGGGACAGGTAAAAGAACAAAAAGGTGGGTCCGGAGGAGCTGTAAATGGCAACAGCAGAACCATTACCAGCACTGGCACGTTCTGCTCTATAACTAGCTGGCGGTTCTTGGAGCTTTCGTGAAGCTTCTTACAAATGATGGAATGACAAGCCCTGACTAAGAGCCATCACTACAGCATTCCGAGACAGCTTTTGTATCTATGCTTTTTTTAATTATAGGATAATATTTCTATAAATTTTGCAGTAAATATTCTCCCAAGCTAAATACATTTTTGTAACGCATAATTACTATTTAATTTCGCACAAAAATATAACAACCCAGTTCGTATCTCCACATATTAGAACCAAGATAAGTCATAAAACCGGCACAAAACGAAAAATGGATCAGTAACTGATGATATGAGATGGGACGCAAGGAGATCATTGCAACTTAACACGCCAGGCCAGGAAACCCGGTGGATCAGGTGGAACACCTGACTTCAATGGAGAGTAAATTCCGGGCGAGCCGCAAAACCAGTGTTGTTCCCGATCCCGTCAGTTTCCCAACGGACGGCTTCGGTTAAAATTGGAATGGTGTCCTTGCACCAGAGAATTGTTTGCTGGTTTAAAAGGCGAAGTGAAGAGTTGCCTTTATGATGTCAAATTAGGTTCCCGGCAGCTTATCAAAGGCGGAAAGCACAGTCTGAAAAAAAAGTACCCAGAGACAGGAAGGAGCCATGTGTGAGAGGTGTATTGAAAGCACTGATTTATGAACAAGATATTTTGGGTTGTTAGACTAAGGACTAATACAGTGAAGTAATATAAAAAAAAGAGTTGAAACTGTCCACTTATTCCAGTCAGCAAGCCTTAAAATAATGGGGCAAAAATTCCGACCTCCCGGGCCCGTACGAAGTTTCTACGGACGCGGGAACACATCGGAAATGCCGATTTTCAGCACACAACGCACATGCATTGAAAACCAGCTTTTCCGATCTGTTAAGTTTCTGGCTTGACAGATCATCCGCAGATCGGGAGCGAGGACATTTGCTTGGGCAAGTTGTGGGATTTACGCATATCTTGCCCAGGAAATGTCGTCAAAATTCTTGCCCCTGATAAAAGCATCTTAAAATAAACATTTTAAAGTAAAGTTCTAAAAACACATTTTATTGTTAAAACCCTCCCCACTACGGTAAGTTTATTTTAAAGCATAATTTAAAAAATGGGATAAATGTTTTTTTATAAGACATTAATGACTTTAATTTAAATGAATCTTAAATATGTAGTGTATTTTCTATTTTTTTTACTGTTTTGGGGGAGGGGGGTTCTAATTCATAATAATAGGAACTCCAACTTGCGGAGTTTCCATTATTATGAATGAGAAAATACTGTACCTTGGCTGCCTAGGGCCATGTGACTCCAGCTTACAGATGTCCCTGGGAGCACACGATGCGTCGCGCAGGGAGTGAAGGCCTCAGGATCGGGATCTTGAGCGGGTGCAGCAGGAACAGGTTTGAGCACATTTTTTCCTTTTTATCAGTGGTTTGCCCGCGGGAAGACCTCGACCGGGATTTCTAGGCCCATATCTTGCTCAAGGTTTCAATCATGCAGTGTCACATCGCCCTCTGCCGGTAATGTCGATGTACTACAAGATCATTGGCGTGGAAATCCCAGCCTCCCGGGGTCCGTACGGACCCTGGAAGGCATCGCAAAAGCCGGTTTTCAGCGCACAATGCACAAACGCTGAAAACCGGCTTTTCCGATCTGTCAAGCAAGCTTGACAGATCTCATGCATATCGGGTGCGAGGACATTTGCAAGGGCAAGATTGCGGTATTTACCCATATCTTACCCAGCAAATGTCCTCAAAATTCTTGTGCCTGATAAAAGCAGTCGTGAGAGTTTAAAAACATACAAAAATATTAAATTAAATGTTAAAAAAACACTTTTAAAAACCCTGCCCACTACGTTAATTTATTTTTAACCATAATTAAAAAAAACTTGGAACATTTTTTTTTCTCCAAGGTATTTATGAACTTTAATTTTAATTATGTGTTTAGTGTATTTGTTTTTTTTCCTCATTAATAGCAATGAGAACTCGTCGATACGGAATTCTCACTGCTATTAATGAGAGAGCTGTGGAATACTGTATCTGATTGGCTGAGCGGTCACACATGACTGCACCTTCTGCGTGGGAACCTGGAGGACGGGAGTGCGCTTCGCAACGCGGGAAGAGAAGGCCTCCCCTCCGGAATCTCACGCTCCTTCAGGACCACCAGGTACTTTCGTGGAAATGTTTCAGGTCAGAGGCAATTGCCCCGCGGGAAGCCTCCGACCGCAATTTCAGCTCCATTGTTTCATGCCAATAATAATCATAGAAACATAGAAAATAGGTGCAGGAGTAGGCCATTCGGCCCTTCGAGCCTGCACCACCATTCAATAAGATCATGGCTGATCATGCAACCTCAGTACCCCATTTCTGCTTTCTCGCCATATCCCTTTAACCATAAGGGCCACATCAAACTCCCTTTTGAATATATCTAACGAACTGGCCTCAACAACTTTCTGTGGTAGAGAATTCCACAGGTTCACAATTCTCTGAGTGAAGAAGAATCAGGTGGATTTCAGTCATATGATCGAGATTGAGATGATCTTTTTGTTGTGTGTCCTGGACCCGCTAGCAGATTAGTATGCGGGATTATCTGGAACTAAGTGGGAGGAATCCCAGCTCTCCGTATCCAGATTGCAATAATTATGCCGAGATTGTTACGCACTGACTAAACCAGATGTTCTTGCGATGTAACACAGTACATTGCGAGTGTGCACAATGCGAGTTCTGTTGGCATGTCGACTAGCATCAATGCTTTCTTTCTCCAGTTGGATGGGAGGAGAGAGTACTGTATGTAGACTTGTTGTCTGATCATGGTATAGGATTGCCCAGTCTGATAAGGAAGCTTGACTGCTCATCTTTAACTGGGGACCTCTCCCCGGTGTCCTGCCCAACATTTATCTCTCCAGCACCATTGCTAAAACAGATCACCTGCTTATTTATCTCAATGCTGCTTGTGGGATATTGCAGTGCGCAAATTGCCTGCTGCATTTCCTACATTACAACAGTGACTGCACTTCAAAAGTACTTCATTGTCTGTAAAGTGCTTTTGGGTCGACTTTATTTCCAAACTTACAGTCAGGTATGTCAACTTGGAGATAACCCGCTCCCAAAGAGGCTGAGTTTACTTCCCCGCCCGAAGAAGGATGGCCATTTGAGAATGTGAGCCCCTGTTACTGCCAGAAGAAAATATTTGAATCTCCCATGACAGTGACCACGAGCAGAAGAGGTTTAGGGTCAACGGAAGGATCGTGAGTCCCCCTCCCCCACACCACTCCCCCAAACCAGGAAAGAAATGTAGGATGCATTTTCGGGCCCCAGGAGAGGCAAGGATATGCCAGGAGTTGAATTTTCACATTTACCCCCGGGTGTTAGCAAAGCAACTGCCCGCTGTACACCACGCCAGAATTTCGTTTGAATTAAAGAACAGTGGAAGCCTAAAACCTGGGCAGGGAGGGAAACGGGTGGATTAAAGTGGAAAACACCGTTTTAGATGACAAACTACACCTGAGATGGCAACGATTAAACTGCTGAAAGATGTAACAATAGCATTCCACCTGCAGAGCGAAATTTATAACGATCAGAATTTCAAACGGACACAGATACTCTCTCTCTCTCGTGTCAATCAACCTTAAAAAGGAAACATTGATGCTAGCTGGCATGTGCCAACCCAACTTGCACTCGCCTTAGTTACATCGTAAGTACAACTGGTTTCGTCAGTGCGTAACAATGTATGAGAAAGATCAGATTGCTCAATGTGAAAAGTATGAAAGGACAAGTTGTTCTCAAACAACGGATATTGTAAACACTTCCATCATCTTTATTTGTAGAATGCGTTCAATCACTGTACAACCAAAACAGTTTTTACTCAGGGTGGTAGGGTTATCTTTCAGCCTTGAGGGCGAGAGAGTAGTTTTAAATGGTAACATTTCTAGGACATTGCAGACATTCCCTGTTGTGACAATTTTTTTTTAGATACATTCAGTAGTACACATTTGTGGAGAAAAAAAAGCCTTTCATTTCTATAGCGCCTTTCAGGACTACAGGACGTTTTAAAGCACGTTATAAAGTACTTTTGAAGTGTAGTCACTGTTGTAATGTGGGAAATGCAGCAGCCAATTTGCACAAAGCAAACTCCCCCTGATAGCAATGTGATAATGACCAGAACAGCTGTTTTAGATACTGATTGAGGGATAAATATTGGCCAGGATACTGGGGATAACTACCCTGCGTTCTTCGAAATAGTGCCTTGGGATCATTTACGTCCACCTGAGAGAGTCGACTCAGTTTAATGTTTCATCTGAAAGACAGCACCTCTGACAGTGCAGAACTCCCTCAGTTGGACTTAGAACCCATAACTTTATGACTCACGAGACAAGAGTGCTGCATACTGAGCCACAGCTGACATAGAGGTTGTTAATACATATGATCAAGTGTATTTTTTTTCCCCCTCCATGTCCCTTAAACCATTTACTTGCTGAGAATCACAGCAGTTGAGGGAGAGCATGCAATGAACTTCTCACCAGGGCTGATGCTATCGGCCATTTCCTTCCAGGCTGCGTACTGCAAGGGTCCTCGGAATATTCCTAGAGGCAAGCGGTCGACTGCCAACAAAAGCTGCCCGGGGTCCTCACTGATCAAAGAGAACATTGACATTACACAGTGGAAATGAGCACCATCAAACGTGTCACCCTGTGTAGAGTCTCTGTAAATAACACCACACACCTCGTCTGCTGATCAGCTTGATCCTGAAAATAAAATAAAGTGGGATTTGAGTTCAGGGTAGGAGCACGGCAGTATAAAATGAGGCAGAAGAGGGTAGAAAACACTGCTAGGAAACACATTCTGCCATTCAATTAGATCATGACTGATTTGTATCTCAACTGCATCTACATGCTGTGTCTCCATAATCCCTTTCCCAACAAAAACATATCAATGTCAGATTTGAAATTTTCAATTGACCGCTAGAATCATAGAATGGTTACAGCACAGGACGCGGCTATTAGGCCCCATCGAGTCCATGCCGGCTCTGCACAAGAGCACTTCAGCTAGTCCCACTCGCCCATCCTTTTCCCAGAGCCCTGTAATTTTTTTTCCTTCGTGTACTTATCCAATTCCCTTTTGAATGGTGCAATTGAGTCTGCCTCCACCACCCTTTCAGGCAGTGCATTCCAGATCCTAACCATTCGCTGCATGAAAAAGTTTTTCCTCATGTTGCCTTTGGTTCTTCTGCCAATCACCTTAAATTTGTGTCCTCTGGTTCTCGACCCTTCCGCCAATGGGAACAGTTTCTCTCCATCTACTCTGCCTAGACTCTACATGATTTTGAACACCTCAAATCTCCTCTCAATCTTCTCTGCTCCAAGGAGAACAACCCCAGCTTCTCCAGTCTATCCACACAACTGAACTCCCTCTTCCCTGGAATCATTCTGGTATATTGTTTCTGCACCCTCTCCAAGGCCTTCACATTCTTCCTAAAGTGCTAGGTGCTGTTTTAAAAAAAGCACCCAAATCAAGCTTTTGGTCACCTTGTCCAAATGTCTCCTTCTTTGGCTGGGAGTAAAATTTTTGATAACACTCCTGTGAATAATGCAAGAATTTGGAGCAGGAGCAGGCCAGTTGGCCCCTCGAGCCTGCTCCACCATTCAATAAGATCATTAAATGTCAGTGCCAGGAACTGGTCCACACAGACTTTAAACCTGAACAGTTGGATAAGATTTAGTTCGGTCTGGTGTGACAGCTCAGTTGTCCTCAGAATATGGGTGAGCCAATGGATAAAAGGAAAAAAAGGGTCCCCATGTAGTAAGAAAGAAAAAGACTTGCATTTATATAGCACCTTTCATGACCACTGGACATCTCAAAGTGCTTTACAGCCAATGGAGTACTTTTTTGGAGTGCAGTCACTGTTGTAATGTGGGAAACGCGGCAGCCAATTTGTGCACAGCAAGCTCCCACAAACAGCAATGTGATAATGACCAAATAATCTGTTTTTTTAGTGATGTTGGTTGAGGGATAAATATTGGCCCAGGACATCAAGGATAACTTCTCTGCTCTTCTTCGAAATAGTGACATGGGATCTTTTACATCCACCTGAGAGAGCAGACGGGACCTCGGTTTAATGTCTCATCTGAAAGACAGCACCCCTGACAGTGCAGCGCTCCCTCAGCACTGCACTGGAGTGTCAGCCTAGATTTATGTGCTTAAGTCCCTGGATTGGGACCTGAACCAACAACCTTCTTTACTCCGTTATTTGCTGGCAGTGTGCCGAACGGGAGTGACTAAAGCTGATCCCAATTGAGATAGTTACCTTTAAGAAGGCAATGGTGTCCTCCTGGTCGAGTTGGGTCTGCGATCTTGACAGTTTTTGCTGAATGGTGGTTAAGTTTTGGTGGATGTCCTGCAGGTTTTTCTCCAGTCGCTCCGAGATCTTCTCCACGTTCTCTTTCAGCTCGGCGATCAGGCGCTGCTCCATCTTAACGAGGATCTGGTGCATTTTAGCAAATTCAGACGTAACGAATGTCTGCAGTTGACTGGTTTGATCCTGTAAATTGTGAATTTATCAAACCAGAATAAAGGAGAGTGGGGTATAAACAGTTTAAAAATTTTTAAAGCAGATAGAACCTACCCCGACTTCTAAAACCTCTTTTTGAGTAAGCTTAGCTTCTAGAAGAGTAGATTTCGCCCTGAGGATGTCAGACAACGACTTGAGTTTGTCCTGGAATTTAAGCAGAGTTTCACAGGGTGAATGCACTTGTTTCCGATAAGCAAATGGAAGTGGGTGAGTATTGAATGCCACGGTGATGAATTTCCAGTGGGAAGACCGAATGTCATAACGTCGGCGTAACCACCGAACATGCCCCGGGGTCACTTAACACCCTGCCTGATAATGAATGACTACACTCAGAGTAAAATCGGGGCGGGTTTGGAAAACCGACGCTTGCCCAGGATCCTTTGACTTAAAATCGCTCCCGTGCGTAAACGGGTTTGCGCCGCAGTTACAGCTGGCGGGCGGCAAAGAAGCCCAGAGACACATTTTTCGTTTTACCTTGTACATCTCCACCGCTTCACTTATCAGCATGAAGTTGTGGGACCGGTGACTCTGCCCGTCTCTCGCGTCCAGGCACATCACGCAGATCAGCTCCTTGTCCGTCTCGCAGAACAGCTTGAGCTCCTCCCGGTGCTCGCCGCAGTAAAAGGTGAGCCGGTTGTTTTCCGGGCCGCCCGGGGCTTTGGCTGCCCGGGGCTGCTCCTGGTACGGAGACTCGCCCTCCTGGGCGCCGGGATCCTGGATCAGGTTGCGAGCCTTTTCCGCCAGATTGGCCAGCGCCCGGTTGACACGCAGGCTCCTCTCGCGGAATACCTTGCGGCACTCGGGGCAGGAGATCGTCTCGCCGTCCTCCCAGTACCGCTTGATGCAGTATTGGCAGAAATTGTGGCCGCAGTCGAGGATCACCGGCTCGGTGAAGAGGTCCAGGCAGATGGGGCAGTTTAAGTACTCCGCTAAACCCTCGGCCTGGTGCTTGGAAGCCATGTGCGGACCGGCTGCCTTCCAGGCGCAAACTGCGGCGCAGCAACTTTCCGGCTGCTCTACTCCTTCAGTTTCCAGCTGCGTCAGAAATAGGTGGAGCGCAGAAGGTTTTCTCCAGCGCATGGGCACACCGCCAGTGAGTCCTGTAATACCCATAATAGCAAGACAATAGTTCCAAAGTACATCTCTTGGCGTGAGCCATTCTATTGGTTCCCTTGTACGCTGATGTGTTTTTTTAAAGAATGTTTTCCATTGTTATTAAATTGAATTTACAACACTGAAACGGGCTGCTGTTTATCATCCACACCAGCCTCCTGTCACCCTACTTCATCTCACCCTATCAACATAATCTTCTATTCGATTCTCCCTCATGAACTTATCTAGTTTCCCCTTAAATGCTTCTATGCTATTGTGATATATTCACAGAGCACAAACACACACACAGCTTCTAACATGGCAGGCAGCTCTCCGAAGTCTCCTGAACCTGCTGCTTCTGTTTAATTATTAACTCTGTAGTTGCAGTGCACAATACTTCCACATCCACAGTATGGAGCTACAAACATTACAAGGTCACAGATATTACACTTCTCCCTCCTTAATGAAGAAATTATTATAACATCATACATAACTTGCATGTTTATACATAACAAAGGATATAGACTTATTTTTTCCATATTTACAAATTTAACTTAACCATTTTTCTGTTTCAAAGAGGATACCTTCACTCTCGAACAGAACCTTCCAAATATGGTGCCGAAGCTAAACTCCTTAGAGGCTCATCCTGAGGAACGTTTTCCTCCAAGGAATTTCCTTGATTTTCATTTGAACTCACTCTAACTTCAGGCTGTTTGTTTTCCTGACTCGGACTCAGACTTACATTCTAATTTTCTCTTGGATTTGTTTCCAGTACATTGGATGTAGGATTTGCTATGGGTGTATCAAAACTATCTGATGAGTCAGAAATAATTGAATCATTCCCACCTTCAACTCCTTCTATGTCGGTAGGTAAAATATGATCAATATGAACAAACCTAACTTGTCCACTATCAAACATCTTGACCAAATATGTGCGAGGACCACATATCTTTACCACTCTTCCTAGTAACCACTTTAACCATTTATGGTGATGGTTCTCCACTCTCACCTTCTGGTTTAATTTCACACTTCTCTCTTTTACTCTACTTCTATCATTTTCTCTTTCTGTCTTAATTGTGTCTCTTCTATGGACTGTGCCAAATTTGGTTCATGGCTGTCGTTTGAGAAACAACTCTGCTGGTGTTCTACCAGTAGTTATGTAAGGAGTATTACGATATGTAATTAGAAAATTAGCCAATTTGTGATCCAATGACAACTGTTGTTTCTTTGGATTTGGATCTAACATTTGTTTTATGAGGACACGTTTTACAATTTGTACAGTGCGCTCTGCTGCACCATTCGAAGCAGGGTGGTATGATGGAACCTTGGTATGTTTCACACCATTTTTGCCCGTGAATGATGCAAATTCTTGTGAACAAAATTGTGGTCCATTATCCGAAACAATTTCTTCTGGGAGGCCAAATGAAGAAAATAAACTTCGCAAAATGTCTAATGTTTTAATTGTTGTTATTTTCCACATTGGAAACACCTCAACCCACTTTGAATGGCTATCAATCACAATGAACAATTGTTGTTCTTCTAACTCAGCAAAATCGATATGTAGCCTTTGCCACACCCCTGGGAGGCCATTTCCATGGCTGCAATGGTACTAATGGTGGTTGCTTGCTTACCGATTTAAATGTCATACACTGACTCACGATGTACTCTATCAAGACCTGGCCACCATAACTAACTGCGTGCAAAACTCTTAGTTAAGCGCATTCCCAGGTGCTGGTCATGGAGGTCTCCTAATAATTTGGACTTGAATTTATTTGATATAACCACTCTTGCACCCCACATGATACAATTTTTATTGGCTGATAATTCATTCCTACAAATGAAGAATGGATGAATATTTTTGTCTGTTACCTGGTTTGGCCATCCATTTGCAATATAATCATACACCTTTGACATCACTGGGTCACGTTTGGTTGCTCTACCAACATCTTCAGCTGTGACTGCCAGTTCATCAATGTATGAAAAATAAAACACTTCTTCCCTATTGAGTGTAACTTGTGATGGGAAGGCAATCTAGACATTGCATCAGCATTATTGTGATCAGCTGATCGTCTGTATTCAATATCATATGTATATGCTGACAAAATCAAAGCCCATCTCTGCAATCAGGCTGCAGCTAATGTTGGAACTGGGGACTTTGGATGGAGGATTGCTGTTGGGCTTATGGTCCGTAACGATGGTAAACTTACGACCATACAAGTATTTGTGAAACTTCTTGACCCCAAAAATTAATGCCAAAGCTTCCCTTTCAATTTGCGCATAATTACACTCACTGGCACGGAGAGTGTGTGAAGCAAGAGCAATTGGTCTCTCCTCCCCACTATGTGATACATGAGAGGTCACTGCCCCAACTCCATACGGAGAGGCATCACATGCTAGCTTAATCTCCTTAGATATGTCATAGTGAACTAACATGGCGCTCTCTACCAATTTTCTTTTACACTCCTTGAATGCTGTATCACATTCTTTTGACCTCTTCCAATGGACCTGTTTTTTCAATAGTTTATTCAGTGGATGTAATACTGTAGCCAAATTTGGTAGGAACTTCCCATAATAGTTCAAAAGACCCAAGAATGAACGAAGTTCAGTGACATTCCTGGGAGTGGGTGCATTTCTAATTGCATCCAGCTTTCCCATGATTGGATGTAAACCATCTTTGTCTGCTCTGTATCCTAAGTACTCCACTGAGTTTTGAAATAACTCACACTTACGAGCAGACACTCGTACTCTGTGCTTCTCTAGCCATTTGAGGACTTCATTTGATATGTTTTGAATTTGCCGATTTGGTGCTGAAATTAGTATGTCATCTAAATAACATATTACCCCTTCAATACCTTGCAAAATTTGGTTCATCACCCCTTGGAATATGGCAGGGGCGGAAGACACTCCAAAAGGTAGCCTATTAAATTGATACAGGCCTAGATGAGTATTTATAGTTAAGCATGACTTGGACTCCCCATCTAGTTCAAGCTGTAAGTAGGCATTCGTAAGATCCAGTTTTGAGAAGATCTGACCACCTGTCAGTGCTGTGAACAAATTTTCTATATTCGGCAATGTATTGGGGACATTACCCTCTAGAACCTGGTTTATGGTTACTTTATAATCACCACACAATCTTACCTTACCATCGGACTTAGGTACAACAACAATGGGTGTAGCCCAATTACATCGCTCTATCTTAGAAATAATGTTCTCAGTCTCTAGTCTTTTGAGTTCTTGCTCAACTTTCTCCTTGAGTGCATATGGTACGGAACGTGGCTTGTAGTAAACCGATCTAGCGTCCTTCTGTACCCTGAAACTTGCCTTGAAGCCTTGGATCGGACTGCCCATTTCGCAGAACACTTTCGGATAACTCTTGATAACATCATCTGTTGATGCAAATCTCGCTTCAACACAAAAAATCTCACTCCAATCCAGCTTCAATGATCTCAACCAATTTCTTCCCAGTAAGGCAGGCTTGTCTCCTTTCACTACTATTAGAGGCAAGTTCTGGAATTGATCCTTATATTTCGGTATGGTGATACGACTTACCACAGGAATTTTCTCTCCCGAATAACCTCGCAGCTCCATCTTGGATTTCTCCAATGGGAAATCACGTAATTTATCGAGGTATAGCGACTCCGGTACCACACGCACGGATGCAGCCGTGTCAATTTCCATTGGTTTCTTGAATCCCGCAACATCTATGTGGATGTTGATACTTTTCGAATCGCTGTCCGTTAACCTCGTGCTCCTGATGATGTGTAACTCTAACATCTCCACGTCCTGTTGTTGTTCTTCCATGCTATGTAGTCTCTGGAGATTTCTACTCATAGCTTTAAAAGCCGGTTTACCTTTCAATCGGCATGCCTTTGCAAGATGCCCAGTCTTTCTGCAGAAGAAACACCCTGCCTTCACATATGGACAACTTTGAGCAATGTGTTGTCCCAGGCACCTGTAGCATGACTTCAACGCTTTGTTAGAATTTCCAGTTTCTGAAACTTTGGGCCCCCACCACCTTTTACTTTGAATCTGCAGGCGATTTACCTCGGTTGACTGAAAACCGTAATTATTATGAAATTCTCAGGAATATTGATCGGCCATGCCCATCGACCTCGCTGTCTGACAAGCAAGTTCAAAAGTCAAGTCATCCGTCGTCAATAACTTTCTTCTGATCGCATCATTTTTCACCCCATAAACAAAACAATCCCGCAATGATCGGTTTTGAAAGTTTCCGAAATTACAGTGAATAGATAGCTTTTTTAATGCTACAATGTAATCACTGATATTTCATCAGTCTTTTAATTTCGTATACTGAAACGATAGCTTTCAGCAATTTCTAACGGTTTGGGGTTGTTGTGCTGCTCCAGCTTCATTAAAATCTCTTTAAGCGTTGTGTCCTTTGGCTCGTCAGGCACAAGCAGATTTATCAGCGTTTCATACAATTCAGGTCCAGCTGCAGATAAAAAGATAGCTCGCTTCCGTTCTAACACAGCCCGGTTCTGATCTGCATTCTCTGGAACTTCAATTATATTATTTGCAGTGAAATACATTTCTAGCCGGTCCACAAATGTCTTAAACCTTTCCTGGTTGCGTTTTTATTCACCTAAGTGTCCCATTACTGCCAGCAGACAGTGTGCTCGTTTTTTACCTTGGATTTTGTAGCTATTTCCAAAGACTGAGAAGCTTACGACTGTCTCTCTGTCAGCTGACTGAATCCTTCACCAACAAAATTTCAGCTTTAAATCTTCCGAAAAATCCCGTCTCACCACCAAATGTGATATATTCACTGGAGTTCAGAAGAATGAGAGGGGACCTCATAGAAACGTTTAAAACGTTAGATGCAGGAAGAATGTTCCCAATGTTGGGGAAGTCCAGAACCAGGGGTCACAGTCTGAGGATAAGGGGTAAGCCATTTAGGACCGAGATGAGGAGAAACTTCTTCACCCAGAGAGTGGTGAACCTGTGGAATTCTCTACCACAGAAAGTAGTTGAGGCCAATTCACTAAATATATTCAAAAGGGAGTTAGATGAAGTCCTTACTACTCGGGGGATCAAGGGTTATGGTGAGAAAGCAGGAAGGGGGTACTGAAGTTGTATGTTCAGCCATGAACTCATTGAATGGTGGTGCAGGCTCGAAGGGCTGAATGGCCTGCTCCTGCACCTATTTTCTATGTTTCTATGTTTCTATATTCACAGAGCACAAGCACACACAGCTTCTAACATGGCAGGCAGTTCTCGGAAGTCTCCGGAACCTGCTGCTTCTGTTTAATTATTAACTCTGTAGTTCCAGTACACAATATGTCCACATCCACGGTGTGGAGCTACAAACATTACAAGCTCACAGACATTACAGCTATTCCCTCAGCCACTCCATATGGTAGCGAGTTATAAGATAGCGCGTGGAGAGCATGTTTCTAGAGGTGGTCATACTGCAGCTTTAAAGTGTGCAGGCAAAGAAGAAATGAGTGACCACCAGACAGAAGAAGAGGACTAGGTAGGTAGTGCAGGAGTCCTCTGCGTCCATCTCGCTCTGCAACTAGTATTCCGTTCTGGGCACTGGTGAGGGTGATGGTGCCTCGGGGGAGTGCAGCCAGAACCAGGTCCATGGCACCACAGGTGGCTCAGCTTCACGGGGGGGAGGAAGAAAAATGGAAGAGCAATAGTGGTAGGGGATTCAATAGTGAGAGGAGCAGACAGGCGTTTCTGCGGCCGCAGACGTGACTCCAGGATGGTATGTTGCCTCCCTGGTGCCAGGTTCAAAGAAGTCACCGAGCGGATGCAAGACATTCTGGGGAGAGAGGGTGAACAGCCAGAGGTCGTGGTTCACATCAGTACCAATGACAGAGGTAGAAAGAGGAATGAGGTCCTGCAGGCAGAGTTCAGGGAGCTAGGAGTGAGATTAAAAAGCAGGACCTCAAAGGTAGTAATCGCTAGGTTACTACCGGTGCCATGAGCTAGTGAGTACAGACATAGGAGGATAGAGAAGATGAATGCATGGCTGGAGAGATGGTGCAGGAGGGAGTGCTTTAAACTTCTGAGGCATTGGGACCGTTTCTGGGGGAGGTTGGTCCTGTACAAGCCGGACGGGTTGCACCTCAACAGAGCCGGGACCATTATCCTCACGGGGGGATTTGCTGGTGCTGTTGGGGAGGGTTTAAACTAGCTTGGCAGCAGGACAGGAACGGGAGCATAGATTCTGTGGGGAGAGAAGCAAAGCTGGAATTGGGCAGCAGAAATGTAGAAAGTGAATTTGGAAGACCGAAACAAGAGCTGGAAAATAGACAACAAGGGAGTTTGGCACTATTAATGGTATATACTTCAATGCAAGGAGTATAGGGAATAGGCGGATGATCTGAGTGCACAGATAGATAGTTGGGAGTACGATATTATAGCTGTAACTGAGACATGGCTGAAAGAGGGGTAGGTATGGCAGCTCAGCATTCCTGGTTACAGGGTTTTTGGATGGGATAGAGAGGGTGCGTAAAGAAGAAGGGGGTGCACAGTATTAATTAAAGAAACAATTACAGCTGTGAGAAGGTATGATATGTTAGATGGGTCATCAAATGAGGCCATATGGGTTGAATTCAAGAACAAAAAAGGGGTGGTCACACTACTGGGAGTGTACTATAGACCCCCAAACCAGTCAGAGGGAGATAGAAGAACAAATATGTGGACAAATTGCTGCGAAGTGCAAAAAGTATAGAGCTGTAATAGTGGGGGATTTCAACGACCCGAATATAAATGGGAAAAAAAGTAGTGTGAATGGTACAGAGGTTGCGGAATTCCTAAAATGCATTCAAGGTAACTTCTTTAGCCAGTATGTAACAAACCTGACAAGGGAGGTGGCGGTCTGTTCTTGGTTTTGGGGAATAAGACGGACAGGTGTAAGGGTTATTAGTGGGTAGAGCATTTTGGTGCTAGTGATGGTAATTCAGTAAGATTTAGGGTAGTTGTGGAAAAGGACAAAGGTGGACCAGGAAAAAAAGTTCTCAATTGGGGTAAAGCCAATTTTGCTGAGCTGAGATGGGATTTGGCCATAGTGGACTGCAAATGGCTACTTGATGGTAAATCAGTGTCAGAGCAGGAGGAGGCATTCAAGGAGGAGATCCTGAGGGTACAGAGCAAGTATATTCCCTTAAAGAAAAAGAGTGTGGCTAACAAATCTAGAGCCTCCTGGATGTCAAGGACATACAGGGTATGATAAAGAAAAAAAGGAAAGCTTATGACAGATACCGAGAACTCAAGTATAAGAAGTGCAGGGGTGTAATTAAAAAATATATTAGGAAATCAAGGAGAGAGCATGAAAGAATGTTGGCAAGTAAAATCAGGGAAAACCTAAAGATGTTTCATAAACACATTAAGAACAAGAGCGTAACAAGAGAAAGAGTGGGGCAGATTAGAGACCATAAAGGAAATCTGTGTGTGGAGGCAGAAGACGTGGGTTTGATTCTTAATCAATACTTTGCATCTGTTTTCACAAAAGAGAGGGATGATGCAGGCTTTCCAATGAGGGAGGAGGAGTGTGAAATATTAGATGAGATAAACATAGTGAGAGACGAAGTATTAAGGGGCTTAGCAGCTTCGAAAGTGGATAAATCCGCTGACCCGGATTAAATGTATCCCAGGCTGTTAAGAGAAGCAAAAGAGGAAATAGCAGAGGCTCTGACCATCATTTTTTGGTCCTCTGGCTACAGGTGTGGTGCCAGAGGACTGGAGGACTGCTAATGTTGGACTTTTGTTTAAAAGGGAGAAAGGGATAGACCGAGTAATTACAGGCCAGTCAGCCTAACCTCAGTGGTGGGAAAATTACTGGAAAAAATCCTGAGGGACAGGATAAATCTTCATTTGGAAAGACATGGATTAATCAAGGACAGTCAGCATGGATTTGTTAAGAGAAGGTCGTGTCTGACTAATTTGATTGAATTTTTTGAGCAGGTAACCAGGAGGATCGATGAGGGCGGGGTGTATATGGATTTTAGCAAAGCTTTTGATAAGGTCCCACATGACAGACTGGTCATGAAGTAAAAGCCCATGATATCCAGGGCAACGTGGCAAGTTGGATCTAAAATTGGCTCAGAGGCAGGAAGCAGAGGGTAATGGTTGATGGGTGTTTTTGTGACTGGAAGGCTGTATCCAGTGGGGTTCCACAGGGCTCAGTGCTAGGTCCCTTGCTTTTTGTGGTATATATCAATGACTTGGACTTGATTGTTGGGGGTATGATTAAGAAGTTTGCAGATGACACTAAAATAGGCTGTGTGGTTGATAATGAAGAAGAAAGCTGCAGACTGCAGGAAGATATCAATGCACTGGTCAGGTGGGCAGAACACGGCAAATGGAATTCAATCCGGATTAGTGTGGGGTAATGCATTTGGGGAGGTCTAACAAGGCAAGGGAATACACATTGAATGGTATGACACTGAAAAGGGACCTTGGAGTGCAGATCACTGAAGGTAGCAGGCCAGGTAGATAAGGTAGTTAAGAAGGCATTTGGAATACTTGCCTTTATTAGTCGAGGCATGGAATACAAGAGCAAGGACATTATGCTTGAACTGCATAAAATACTAGGTAGGCCGCAGCTGGAGTACTGTGTGCAGTTCTGGTCACCACATTGCAGGATAGATGTTGCACAGGACACAAGGCATTAGTACCCGACCACATTGCTGTCCAGGAGGCCAGGGATGGCCTCACCATGGCTACATTTAATTCACTTGACGCTGTGCACCCTGGCTGCCACATGAAGCGCCAGGTTCGCACCACCCCACATCAGCACCATAAAGCACCCCTGCAATGCCCAAGCCATTCCTTTCATAAGAACATAAGAACAGAAGAATTAGGAACAGGAGTAGGCCATCTAGACCCTCGAGCCTGCTCCGCCATTCAACAAGATCATGGCTGATCTGGCCGTGCACTCAGCTCCACTTACCCGCCCGCTCCCCGTAACCCTTAAAATTCCCTTCTCATACTCATTCATACTCATCACCATTGTGGGGGGTACTCTTATGTCTGAGCATTCGCTGCAACTCACTAAGCCACTTCCAAGAATGCAAAATGTTCAAAATAAAAATGTTAATGTTTGACAACACATCAATATAAACTTTACATGAACATTAGCTAAAGACCACAAGTGCCTAGGCTTGTGTGTTGTTAGTTGATATGATTGGACAAGGGTGAGTGAGATGGGGATGTGATAATGTAGATAGAGTGAGGGGGATGGGTGGATGTGTAAGATAAGTTGGAGTGAGTAAGAATGTGCAGGGGTAGGGTAGGGAATGTGATGAGTGGCACAGCAGGATGAGGTTGAGTGTGGTTTTGCAGTAATGTTTTGTGATCTATTGAGATCATTGAAAAGTTTGTGCCACTGCAGCCTGCCCCTCCTGACGAAATCCCTGCTTGTGCCCTTCTGTGCAATTTTCAACCAGCCTGCATTGGTGTCCTGGGGAGGTCTCTTCCATCCATTGGAAGGGAAGAGAACCTCCCTGCATGCTGTGACTCCCTCCATAAGCATCGGAAGACAGCAGTGGATTCCCCACGTGCCACCAATGCCAGCCGCACCCGAATCGCCACGGATGGTGAAATCGTAGTTCTGCTGTACATTCCCAGCTAGCTCCGATGGTAGGAGGATTGATAAGGAGGGAGTGGGCTGTGATCGGGAGAGGATCACTTGGATACTGTTATATATGTAAATCTGTAAATACCTTGTTTAACCATCAGAGGGCTCATCCCCTGGAGTCCCAAGGGATCTCACAATTCCTTGGGAGCACCTGTACATAAGGAGGTCTCACAGGCTGGAGAGGCACTCTGAGATCTGTAATAGAGGACTACGGTCACACGTTACTTTGAGCTCACAGTATCTGGTCAGATTCTTTATTCAAGACATAACAACTGGCGACCAGGTACAGATGACGAACCTCACCGCAACAATGCAGAGAACCGTGGGCATCCTGGAGAAATTTTCGGAGGGACATGATTGGGAAACCTTCGAGGAGTGACTCGACCAATACTTCGTGGCCAACGAGCTGGAAGGAGAAGTGAACGCTGCCAAACGAAGGGTGATCCTCCTCACCGTTTGCGAGGCACCAACATATGGCCTCATGAAAAATCTGCTCGCTCCAGCGAAACCCACAGAGAAGTCATATGATGATTTGTGCACACTGGTCTGGGAGCATCTAAACCCGAAGGAAAGCGTTCTGATGGCGAGGTACCGGTTCTACACATACAAGAGGTCTGAAGGCCAGGAAGTGGCGAGCTACATCGCCGAGCTAAGGCGCCTTGCAGGACATTGCGAATTTGAAGGACACTTGGAGCACATGCTCAGGGACTTCTTTGTACTTGGCATTGGCCATGAAATAATATTTCACAAACTTTTGACTGTAGAGATCCCAACCTTAAGTAAAGCTTTAGCGATAGCCCAGGCGTTCATCGCCACCAGTGACAATACCAAACAAATTTCTCAGCACACGAGTGCTGCTGCAAGTACTGTGAATAAAGTAATGTTGTTTTCGAATCATAACAGGGCAGGACTCACATGCCTGCAGCTGCACATCCGCAGATGTTTCAGAGTTCGTCATCAAGGGTGGTGAATGCAAAGCCATGAACACCTTGTTGACGCTGGGGAGGTGATCATCGTTTCCATTAATGCCACTTCAAAGGATACATTTGCAAGGGCTGTGGAACAAAGGGACACCTCTAATGTATGTGCAGGCAAGCTGCAAACCCTGCTAATCCTGCAAATCTCCACGGTGGATCACAATGAACCAGAGCCTCAGACTGAAGAGGCAGAGGTATATGGGGTGCACACATTTACCACAAAGTGTCCCCCAGTAATGCTGAAGATTGAATTAAATGGACTCCTGCTGTCAATGGAGCTGGACACGGGTGCTAACCAGTCCAAATTGAGCAAAAAGACTTTCGATAAATTGTGGTGCAGCAAGGCCTCAAGGCCAGTCCTGACTCCCATTCATACTAAACTGAGAATGTACACAAAGGAACTGATTCCCGTAATCGGCAGTGCTACCGTAAAGGTCTCCTACGATGGAGCGGTACACAATTTACCACTCTGGGTGGTACCGGGCGATGGCCCCACATTGTTTGGCAGGAGCTGGCTGGGAAAGATATGCTGGAACTGGGGCGACATCCAAGCACTTTCATCTGTCGAGGACACTTCATGTGCCCAGGTCCTAAACAAGTTCCCCTCGCTGTTCGAACCAGGCATCAGGAAGTTCTAAGGAGCAAAAGTGCAGATCCATTTGATTCCAGGGATGTGACCCATCCATCACAAGGTGAGACGGTACCATACATGATCAGAGAGAGGGCGGAGATCGAGCTGGACAGGCTGCAACGAGAGGGCATCATTTCGCCGATCGAATTCAATGAGTGGGCCAGTCCGATTGTTCCAGTCCTCAAGGAAGATGGTACCATCAGAATCTGTGGTGATTACAAAGTAACTATCAATCGTTTCTCCCTGCAGGATCAATACCCGCTACCAAAGGCAGACGACCTATTTGCGATGCTGGTGGGAGGAAAAACGTTCACGAAGCTGGACTTGACCTCGGCCTACATGATGCAGGAGCTGGAGGAATCATCGAAGAGCCTCACCTGCATCAACACACACAAATGTCTCTTCATGTACAACAGGTGCCCGTTTGGGATTTGATCAGCCGCGGCGATATTCCAGAGGAACGTGGAAAGCTTACTGAAGTCGGTCCTGCTCATCTTGCTCTTCCACGACGACATCTTGATTACAGGTCCAGACACCGTCGAGCACCTGCAGAACCTGGAGGAGGTTCTTAGTTGGCTTAATTGTCTGGGGTTCAGGTTAAAATGTTCGAAGTGCATTTTCCTGGTGTCTGAAATGGAGTTCCTGGGGAGAAGAATCGCGGCGGATGGCATCAGGCCCACCGATTCGAAGACGGAGGCAATCAAGAACGCACCGAGACTACAGAACGTGACGGAGCTGCGGTCATTTCTAGGACTTCTGAATTACTTTGGTAACTTCTTACCGGGTCTTAGCACACTGTTAGAACCACTGCACTCTTTACTATGTAAAGGAGATGAATGGGTATGGGGTAAAAGCCAAGAAAATGCCTTTGAGAAAGCTAGAAAACTGTTATGCTCAAACAAATTGCTTGTGTTATATGATCCATGTAAGCATTTGGTACTAGCATGTGATGCATCGTCATACGGTGTCGGGTGTGTATTGCACCATGTGATGCCATGCTCCACCTCACAATCAACAAGCTCCCCGCTTAAACTACAGAACCAGTGGGAAGCTGTTTAACCTACGCCGCCTGCAGACCAGGTCCAAGATCACCCCAACCTCTGTCATTGAGCTGCAGTATGCAGACGATGCCTGTGTCTGTGCACATTCAGAGGCTGAACTTCAGGATATAGTCAATGTATTCACTGAGGCATATGAAAGCATGGGCCTTACGCTTAACATCCGTAAGACAAAGGTCCTTCCCCAGCCTGTCATCGCCGCACAGCACTGCCCTCCAATCATCAAAATCCATGGCGCAGCCCTGGACAACGTGGACCATTTCCCATATCTCGGGAGCCTCTTATCAACAAAGGCAGACATTGGTGCGGAGATTCAGCATTGCCTCCAGTGCGCCAGCGCAGCCTTCGGCCACCTGCGGAAAAGTGTTTGAAGACCAGGCCCTCAAATCTACCACCAAACACATGGTCTACAGGACTGTAGTAATACCCGCCCTCCTGTATGGGTCTAAGGCATGGACGATGTAGAGAAGGCACCTGGAGATTTATTACCAACGATGTCTCCGCAAGATCCTGCAAATCTCCTGGGAGGACAGGCGCACCAACATCAGTGACCTCGACCAGGCTAACATCCCCAGTATTGAAGCACTGACCACACTCGATCAGCTTCGCTGGGCAGGCCACATAGTACGCATGCCAGATATAAGACTCCCGAAGCAAATGCTTTATGCGGAGCTCCTTCATGGTAATCAAGCCAAAGGAGGACAGCAAAAACATTATAAGGACACCCTCAAAGCCTCTCTGGCAAAGTGCGACATCACCACTGACACCTGGGAGACCCTGGCCGCAGACCGCCCGAGGTAGAGAAAATCCATCCGGGAGGGCGTTGAGCTCTTTGAGTCTCGACGCAAGGAACATGAAGAGGCCAGGCGCAGGCAGCGGAAGGAGCGCGCGGCAAACCAGCCCAACCGACCCCTTCCCCCGACAAATGTCTGTCCCACCTGTAACAGGGTCTGTGGCTCTCGTATCGGACTGTTCAGCCATCAAAGAACTCACTTTGGGAGTGGAAGCAAGTCCTCCTCAATTCCAAGGGACTGCCTATGATGATGGGGGTATATTGCAACAAGCTAATGAATCTGGGAAATTACAACCGGTTGCTTATGCATCCAGAAGTCTGTCTAAGGCTGAGAGGGCCTACAGCATGATTGAAAAAGAAGTGTTAGTGTGCGTTTATGGAGTAAAGAAAATGCATCAATATTTGTTTGGGCTCAAATTTGAATTGGAAACCGACCATAAACCACTTATTTCCCTCTTTTCTGAAAGTAAGGGGATAATACGAATGCATCGGCCTGCATCCAGAGATGGGCGCTCACGTGGTCCGCATACAAGTACGCCATCCACCACAGGCCAGGCACAGAAAACTGTGCTGATGCTCTCAGTAGGCTGCCATTGCCCACCACAGGGGAGATGGCACAGCCCGCAGATTTAGTCATAGTAATGGAAGCGTTCGAGAGTGAGCAATCACCTGTTACCGCCCGACAGATTAGAACCTGCACGAGCCAGGACCCCTTACTGTCCTTCGTGAAAAAACTATGTGCTCCACAGGAGTTGGTCTAGTGTCCCATTAGAGATGCAGGAAAAAATAAAGCCGTACCAGCGGTGCAAAGATGAAATGTCCAGACAGGCAGACTGCCTCCTATGGGGTAATTGGGTAGTGATGCCAAAAAAATGGCAGGGACACTTTCATTAGTGAACTCCACAGTACCCACCCAGGCATTGTAATGATGAAAGCAATAGCCAGATCCCATGTGTGGTGGCCACCGCAGTATCGATGCAGATTAGAGTCCTGCATGCACAAATGTAACATATTTTTACAGTTAAGCAATGCACCCAGGGAGGCGCCACGCAGTTTATGGTCCTGGCCCTCCAAACCGTGATCCATGGTCAATGTCGACTGTGCAGGCCCATTCTTGGGTAAAATGTTCTTAGTGGTTGTAGATGCGTACTCCAAATGGATTGAATGTGAGATAATGTCGGCAAGCACGTCCGCTGCCACCATCGAAAGCCTGCGGGCCATGTTTGCTGCGCACGGCCTGCCTGATGTCCTTGTAAGTGATAATGGGTCGTGCTTCACCAGTGCCGAGTTCAAAGAGTTCATGACCCGCAATGGGATCAAAAATATCACATCTGCCCCGTTTAAACCAGTGTCCAATGGTCAGGCAGAGCGAGCAGTGCAAACAATCAAGCAGGGCTTGAAGAGGGTAACCGAAGGCTCACTGCAGACTCGCCTATCCCGAGTCCTGCTTAGTTACCACACAAGACCCCACTCGCTCACTGGGGTTCCCCCCACTGAACTGCTCATGAAAAGGACACTTAAGACAAGGCTCTCATTAGTCCACCCTGATCTACATGAACAGGTAGCGAGCAGGCAGCTTCAACAGAATACATATCATGATCACGCAAATGTATTACGATATGTATTCTGTTGAAGCCAAATGCGAAATCGAGATTAATGATCCTGTATTTGTGTTGAATTATGGACAAGGTCCCAAGTAGCTTTCCGGCACTGTCATGGTCAAAGAGGCGAGAAGGGTGTTTCTGATCAAACTTTCAAATGGACTCACCTGCAAAAAATACTTGGACCAAACCAAACTCAGATTCACAGACGATCCAGAACAACCCACAATAGACTCTACCTTTCTCGACCCCCCAACACACACACAAATGGCAACCGACCCAGCGGTTGACCACGAAGCAAACCATCACCTGCAGCAGCCCAGCAGGACTCACCACACCCAGCAGCCCTGCAAGGCCAGCTACGCAGCAGCCCAGCGAGGGCCCAACAAACGACTCACCAAAACCAGCATTTGCGCCGAGACGATCAACCAGGGAAAGGAAGGCCCCAGATTGACTCACATTGTAAATAGTTACACTATTGATTTGCGGGGAGGGGGGGGGGGAGTGGTGGGAGTATTGTTATATATGTAAACTTGTAAATACCTTGTTTAACCACCAGAGGGCTCGTCCACTGGAGTCCCAAAGGATCCCACAATCCCTTCGGAGCATCTGTACATAAGGAGGCCTCACAGGCTGGGGAGGCACTCTGAGATCTGTAATAAAGGACTGCGGTCACACATTACTTTGAGCTTACAGTATCTGGTCAGATTCTTTATTCAAGACATAACAGACACAGCACAGGAAAGAACATGGGGTGCTGATATTTCGCTCCATTGATTTCAGTAGAAATATATTGTAGGTTCTGCCACCAGAGTGAGATCCGCCGACCAGATTTTCATCTCTACCCTCCACCCATGTGATGCCCAATGCCGGATGGTAAAGACTAAAATCCCCCCAATGTTGGATATGACGACAGCGATGGAAGATTTTGCATCACAGCATTGCATATAAAATCTAAAAATCAATACAATGTCTTCCAAATCAGCATTCATCTCTCCCCTGCCCACCTCATTTTCCCCTCTCCCGCTTCCCAGCCTCAGTAAAATGCCCGTTTGACTCCCAGTATGACGGTGGGCTCATCCCGAAACATCACAGACTTGTTTCTCTGTGTGAATGCGATTCTATTTCATCCGGATGTGAGCAGCACTTGCAGGGACTCAAAGAGTGATCTGTGACTGGGAACCGGGTCTGGATCCAACCACAAAAACAGGACAAAAGCAGTTTCAATCAGGAAGTACTGACACTGAGCATGGCTTCCACACAGCTCACTGACATTTCTGGCACTTTGTGTTTTAGGGTGAGCGGCTGCGACAATTAACAAGATTCAGTTTGTTTATCTCACACCGAGTTTCACCAGAGGGTGTGTAATCGGCAGTGAGTTCAGTCTGGAGCAACGTGCACGGGAATCTCGAGCCCCGCTCATCTCCGCCTCCTCCCTCCCTCCTTCTCTCAAACCACTCCCACCCCACGGACCCTCACCCTCCCCGCCTGGGATCATTTATTCCCCTCCGCCCTCTAATCCTGTTTGTCCTTTATACTGTTCTAGGTTTTGTCTCCCCGTGGAAAGTTGACGGGACATAGATTCGTGCATCGTTATAATTCCCTGAGAATTGCAGTGAATTTAGTCGGGAAATCGCTGAACTGAGGGTGTTTGGTAGCTCAGTAAACATAGAAACTGAGAGCGGTTTGTATCCGGAAGTGCTGAGTGTGAACATGGCTTCCAGTGAGCAGGTCGAGAGAAGTGCGAGGAGGCAGTTTGTCCCATTTGTCTGGATTTCTTCACTGATGTTCTGGTTTCATTGGAGTGTGGACACAACTTCTGCCGCTCCTGTATCACACAGTGTTGGGAAAAGAAGGAGACAAACTCCTGCCCGGAATGTAGAGAAGAGTTTCTGGAAATCAACCTCAGAACCAGTTGGGCCTTAACGAGTCTGGCTGAGAAAGCTCGAAAATTAAACCTGAATCTGAAAGAAAAGGAAAGGAACATCAGGAACAACTGAAACTGTTTTGTGAAACTGACAAGAAACAGATCTGTTACACTTGTAGAGATGTGCAGGAACACAGAGAGCACTGCTTCATGCCCATTAAAGAAGCTGTGGGAATCTACAAGTAAAAAGGAAACATTTGATTACCTGATTATTTTATCACATTTTCATGGTCTAACACTTTTACCAAATGTAATATTTCCAAGTTTGCTGACGACACAAAACTAAGTGGGATTGTGAGTTGTGAGGAGGATGTAAAGACGCTGCAAGGCGATTTAGATAGGTTGAGTGAGTGGGCAAACACATGGCAGATGCAACATAACGTGGATAAATGTCTGACTGGGTTGGATAGACTGGATGCGGGGAGGATGGTTCCCCTGCCTGGGAAGTCTAGAACAAGGGGTCACAGTCTCAGGATACGGGGTAGGAAATTTAGGACCGAGATGAGAAGAAATTTTTTCACTCAGCGGGTAGTAAACCTGTGGAATTCTCTACCACAGAAAGCTGTGGAGGCCAAGTCACTGAATATATTTAAGAGGGAGATAGATTTCTAGAAACAAAAGCCATCAAGCGGTATGGGGAAAAAGCTGGAATATGGTGTTGAGATAGATGATCAGCCATGATCATATTGAATTGCGGTGCAGGCTCGAAGGGCTGAATGGCCTACTACTGCTCCTATTTTCGATGTTTCGTTGTTTCTGTGATTGTCTCTCCCAATCCCAGGATCAGATGAAATCTTACTTATATTCTCTCACAGAGAAGAAACCCGTGGTTCTAGAAATGGAACAGAAACAGATTTCCGAAATTAGGGTAAATCTCCCAGTGCAAATTTGATTCTTTTTGTTCCCTTTATGGCGGTGCATTAATTATTTCTCACATTTCATTTGGTAGGAACAGTCAAGCAGTCTGCAGACCCATATCACATCCGAGTTCGCTAAAATGCACCAGATTCTCACTGAGAGAGAGCAGCGTTTAATCCGAGATCTCAGGGAACAAGAGGAGAGGGTTCGAGAACCAGTGGAGGAAAACCTTCGACAGATTCAAGAGAATTTAAATTCTATTCAGGAGATACTCTCAAAGCTGCAAAAACAGATGGAGCAAAAAGACGGGTTGATATTTCTGAAGGTGAGGATTAAATTCCAGTTTAGTTCAGTGAAGGTTCGCAGTTACAAAATGGCGGTTAATCATTTTGAAATAATAAAAACAACTTGTATTTATATAGCATCTTTAACGTAGTAAAATATCCCTAGGCGCGTTACAGGTGTGTTTTAAGACAAAACAAATAAATTTGACATAAAGCTACATTAGAAGAAATTACGGCAGATGACCAAAAGCTTGGTCAAAGAGATAGGTTTTAAGGTGCGTCTTAAAGGAGAAAAAAGAGGTAGAGAGGCGGAGAGGTTTAGGGAGGGAGTTCCAGAGCTTGGGGCCTAGGCAGTTGAAGGCATGACCACCAATGGTTGAGCAGTTATACTCAGGGATGCTCAGGAAGGCAAAATTTGAGGAGCGCAGGCATCTTGCGGGGGGTTGTGAGGCTGTAGGAGATTACAGAGATAGAGAGGGGCAAGGCCATGGAGGGATTTTAAACCAGGATGAGAATTTTGAAATCGAGGCGTTGTTTAATGTAGGTCGGCGAGCACAGGGGTGATGGGTGAGCGGGACTTGTTGCGAATTAGGACATAGGCTGCTAAATTTTGGATAACCTCAAGAATGTGGGAGGACGGCCAGGAGTGCATTGGAGTAGTTAAGTCTAGAGGTAACAAAGGCGTGGATGTGGGTTTCAGCAGCGGATGAGCTGAGGCAGCGGTGGTGACGGCCAATGTTACAGAGATGGACATAGGCGATTTTAGAAATGATGCGTATAAATGCAGCATTTTCCAATAATTGGGAACTGATTTAAGCCGATTGATTGTTTTTTTCTATTCCGGGGCAGATCTGCAAGGGAATGAGTTGCTGTTATCTTGACATTTAGTTTGTAATTATTTCTGTGGGGCCCAACTTTAATATTCCCTGAAAGTCCCATTGCAATCCAGTTCCAGTTCCATGTTGTGAGTGTGTGGGTGTGTGTGGCACGGTGGGTGTGAGAGGCACTGTGTCTGTCAGTGGGGCTGATGGTGCTTTCCAGTATCTGACACAAATTAGATTAATCAGCTATATCCTGTTTCTCTAACCTGCTTTTAATAATTTTGGTGTAATTTCTGCTGCCTGTTTTTCAAATATATTCTACATAGAATGCCATCGTTTTACAGCACAGAGACAGGCCATTCGGCCCAACAGGTCTATATCGGAGTTTATGCTCCACACGAGCCTCCTCCCACCTATCAATATATCCTTCTGTCCCTTTCTCCTTCATGTGCTTATCTAGCTCCCCTTAAGTGCATTTATACTATTCCCCTCAACTACCCCATGTGGTAGCGAGTTCCACATTCTAACCAATCTCTTAACTAAAGAGATTTCTCCTGAATTCCCGATTGGATATATTAGTGACGAGTTTATATTTGTGGCCCTTAGTTTTGGACTTCCCCACAACACAAGTGGAAACATCTTCACTACATCTACTCTATCAAATCCTTTCATAATTTTAAACTCCTCTATCAGTTCACCTCTCAGGCTTCTCTTTTTCGAGAGAAAAGTGCCGCAGCCTGTTCAGAACAGAAGAATTAGAAGTGGGAGTAGGTCATATAGATTGTTTTGTCTATTCCGGGACGGCTCTGCGATTGTCACTGAACTAATCGGCCTCCCACAATATCTGCAGAATCCTGGGAATGAGTTGCCCTGATCTTCACTCAGCTTGTAATTATTTCTGTGGGGCCCAACTTTAATATTCTCCTGAAAGTCCCATTGCAATCCAGTTCCAGTTCCATGTTGTGAGTGTGTGGCTGTGTGTGGCACGGTGGGTGTGAGAGGCACTGTGTCTGTGAGTGGGGCTCATAGAAACATAGAAAATAGGTGCAGGAATAGGCCATCCGGCCCTTCGAGCCTGCACCATCATTCAATGAAATCATGGCTGATCATTTCTTCAGTACCTCTTTCCTGCTTTCTCTCCATACCCCTTGATCCCTTTAGCCGTAAGGGCCATATCTAACTCCCTCTTGAATATATCCAATGAACAATTCTCTGCGGCAGGGAATTCCACAGGTTAACAACTCTCTGAGTGAAGAAGTTTCTCCTCATCTCAGTCCTAAATGGCCTGCCCCTTACCCTAAGACTATGTCCCTTGGTTCTGGAATTCCCCAACAGCGGGAACATTCTTCCCGCATCTAACCTGTCCAGTCCCATCAGAATCTTATATGTTTCTATGAGATCCCCTCTCATCCTTCTAAACCCCAGTGTATAAAGGCCCAGTTGATTCAGTCTCTCCTCATATGTCAGTCCAGCCATCCCTGGAATCAGTCTGGTGAACCTTCGCTGCACTCCCTCAATAGCAAGAACGTCCTTCCTCAGATTAGGAGACCAAAACTGAACACAATATTCCAGGTGAGGCCTCTCACCAAGGCCCTGTACAACTGCAGTAAGACCTCCCTGCTCCTATACTCAAATCCCCTAGCTATGAAGGCCAACATACCATTTGCCTTCTTCACCGTCTGCTGTACCTGCATGCCAACTTTCAATGACTGATGAACCATGACACCCAGGTCTCGCTGCACCTCTCCTTTTCCTAATCTGCTGCCATTCAGATAATATTCTGCCTTTGTGTTTTTGCCTCCAAAGTGGATAACCTCACATTTATCCACATTATACTGCATCTGCCATGTATTTACCCACTCACCTAACCTGTCCAAGTCACCCTGCAGCCTCTTAGCATCCTCCTCACCGCTCACACCGCCACCCAGTTTAGTGTCATCTGCAAACTTGAGATATTACACTCAATTCCATCATCTAAATCATTAATATATATTGTAAAGAGCTGGGGTCCCAGCACTGAGCCCTGCGGCACTCCACTAGTTACTGCCTGCCGTTCTGAAAATGACCCGTTTATCCCGACTCTCTGCTTCCTGTCTGCCAACCAATTCTCTATCTACATCAGTACATTACCCCCAATACCATGTGCTTTGATTTTCCACACCAATCTCTTGTGTGGGACCTTGTCAAAAGCCTTTTGAAAGTCCAAATACACCACATCCACTGGTTCGCCATTGTCCACTCTACTAGTTACATCCTCAAAAAATTCCAGAAGATTTGTTAAGCATGATTTCCCTTTCATAAATCCATGCTGACTTGGACCAATCCTGTCACTGCTTTCCAAATGCGCTGCTATTTCATCCTTAATGATTGATTCCAACATTTTCCCCACTACTGATGTCAGGCTAACCGGTCCATAATTTCCCGTTTTCTCTCTCCCTCCTTTTTTAAAAAGTGGTGTTACATTAGCTACCCTCCAGTCCATAGGAACTGATCCAGAGTCAATAGACTGTTGGAAAATGATCCACTATTTCTAGGGGCACTTCCTTAAGTACTCTGGGATGTAGACTATCAGGCTCCGGGGATTTATCGGCCTTCAATTAGATTTATCAACTATATCCTGTTCCTATTAGCTGCTTTTAATACTTTTGCTGTAATTTCTCCTGCCTGTTTTTCAAATATATTCTACATAGAATTACATAAAGTTTTAGATCACAGAGACAGGCCATTTAGCCCAACAGGTCTATGTCCACACGATCCTCCTCCCACCTTACTCCATCTCACTCTATCAATATATCCTTCTGTCCCTTTCTCACACATGTGCTTATCTAGCTCCCCATTAAATGCATCTATACTATTCACCTCCATGTGGTGCTAAGTTCCAAATTTTTACTAGTCTCTTAACTAAAGAGATTTCACCTGAATTCGCTATTGGATATATTAGTGACGAGTTTATATTTATGGCCCCTAGTTTTAGACTTCCCCACAACACAAGTGGAAACATCTTCACTACATCTACTCTATCGAATCCTATCATTATTTTTAAGTCTTCTATCAGGTCAGCTCTCAGGCTTCTCCTTTTCTAGAGAAAAGTGTTCCAGCCTGTTAAAAACATAGGAACATAAGAATTCTAAGTGGGAGCAGGCTATTGGCCCCTCGAGCCTGCTCCGCCATTCAATAAGATCATGGCTGATCTTCAAACTCAACTTCACTTTCCTGCCTGATCCAAACATCCCTTGATTCCTTTGCAGTCCAAAAATGTTATCTATCTCAGCCTTGAATATACTCAATGACTCAACATCCACAGCCCTTTGGGGTAGAATTCCAAAGGTTCACAACCCTCTGAGTGAAGGAATTCCTCCTTATCTCAGACTTAACAGACCGACCTGTTATCCTGATTCTATGACCCCCTACTTGTAGACTCTCCAGCCAGGCAAAACAATCTCTCAGCATCTATCCTGTCAATCTCCCTCAGAATCTAATGTGTTTCAAGGAGTATAAAGACGGTTCAGATTTACCTGTTGGTTGTTCCCTCGCAGTTCTGGTATGACTCTTGTCAATCTTTTTAATACTTTCTCTTGTGCTTCTATATAATTTCTGTAATATCCTCTTCCTATCTGTGTGCCCGCAGCATTGAATTTGGAATTATCAGCAGCTTGTAACAATCTGGGTGTCATTTTTGCTGTGCCGATTTAGACAGTCAGTCTCAGTCAACTCACATTTGTGTTTTATTTATTTCAGGAGGAAACTCGTCAGAAGAGGAGGTAGGACATGCTCTTTAATGCACAATTTGGTAGAATAACTCTGAAACATGTTTATGTTCAATTTATATAACTAACTGTTTTATATTTGCAGGATCAGTGATGACGGCATTGAAGTGACGTTAGCAGATGACGCCCTGTCGGTTGAAAAATTTGACCGTCCTCTACAGTTCATGGTGTGGAGAGAAATCATAAATGCCATTCACCCCGGTAAAACTCATATTTGTTACTTTGTCCTGATTTATGTCTCATCATTTGATTCGTTTTCAATAAAAATACAATAGAGATTGTCTTCTGCTTGTAAGTAGTTTCAAAGGGACACAATTAAAAGTGGCCTGAATGGAATTCATGAGTTACTCAGGCAGAAAATCCACCATCTAAAAAGCATCGCCTTCAACTGGTCAGCTGAAAATATCAGCTCCCCGAGCATGACCAACACAGGGACCCTCAGATCAACCACAGTCTCCAGAACCCAGCGATAATTTGCACACTTCAGCGAGAGGAACCCCGCCCTTCCCAGCTGCACCTTTCCTCCTCTACAATACTCACCCTCCTGATGCAGCTCCACCTTGTGTGCCAGACCCATGTCCATGACCAAGGTGGGGACAGGAAGCCTGGGAACGAGGCTTTGTCTGCCTGTTGAGCGAGGAGTGGCGAGGGGTGTGGAGTCAGCTGGTGCTCACTGTGGACGTGGGGACAGCGCTGGATTGCAATCACTTCCTGAAAGTGTCACCAAGGCTTATTCACTCAATGGTCTTCAGGGACCATTTCACTCGCCCTAGACAAATGTATTTTATACATCCAGGGAGAGAATCGAGGTAGAGGTATAACAGTGGTGCAACACATTGAATAACCGCTGGTGTTTGGACTCCACCTGCGGCCCAGTATAAAGCCTGTCTGTTTGCATAGACCAGGCCGGAGATATCTGGAGGTTAAGATCTTGGCCAATATTTTCTACACAGCATTGAGAAGGGATTCAGTTTTCTACGATGAGCAAAGGCGGTGATATTTCTGTCCATGTGTATTAACATGATTGTGATGAAGTTAATTGTGTCTGTCTCCTTGTCTCCAGCACATGGTGTAGGAGCAGAGTAAGATCTGTTAGTAGGGCCTTGTGAAACTCGGTAGATGAGCTAGTAGTTGGTGTGGGACCAGGTGACTACTTTTTCCCCAGATTGCTCCGTCTGCTTGTCCTAGTGTCCTGTGTCCGCTGGGAGCTTTTCCAGTTAGGAATAAAGGACACAGTTTATGGTCACTGTGCTGTCCATTCGTGGGGCGAGTGTGAGGATTGCTAATGTGGGGAATATGGGGACACCTCATTCAGGACACAGAACTGATAGAATTTTGTTGATGTGCTGTATTCAGGGTGATGTCGATTTGCTGAGTCCAGGGTGTTCCCGCCCCCCCCACCCCCCCAGCTCTGTGTGTCTGTGTGTGGGGGTGGGAGCGGGGGAGTTGTCTCTGAATCTGGGGCCTCCCGGTTGTTCCAGTTTTGGTTGGGTTTCCTTTCAGGCTGTTTGACTGATCGAGTTGTGGGCCACAGCTTCTTTATCCACTTTTATCACTACTTTCCCCCTTGAATTCTGGTACACACAGATCATACAGTGACCATGAATTTACTGGTACACACAGATCATACAGTGACTGAGATTACTGGTATACACAGATCATACAGTGACCATGAATTTACTGGAAAACACAGATCATACAGTGACCATGAGATTACTGGTACAGGCAGGTCATACAGTGACCATAAGATCTTATTGAATGGCAGAGCAGGCTTGAGTGGCCAAATGGCCTACTCATAAGAACATAAGAAATAGGAGCAGGAGTATGCCATTTGTCCCCTCTAGTCGGCTCCGTCATTCAATAAGATCATGGCTGATCTGATCTTGGTTTCAAATCCAGATCTTGCCCTCTCCCCATAACCCTTGACTCCCTCATCTTTCAAAGACATGTCTATCTCCACATTGAATATATTCAATGACCCAGCCTCCACAGCTCTCTGGGGTAGAGAATTCCAAAGATTCACGACCCTCTGAGAGAAGAAATACCTCCTCATTTCCGTTTTTAATGGTCGACCCCATATTCAAAAACTATGCCCCCTAGTTCTAGATTCCCCCACGAGGGGAAACATCCTCTCTGCATCTACCCTGTCAAGGCCCCTCAGAATCTTATACATTTAAATAAGATCACTTCTCATTCTTCTAAACTCCAATGAGTACAGGTCCAACCTGCTCAACCTTTCTTCATATGACAACCCCTTCATCTCAAGAATCAACCTGGTGAACCTTCTCTGAACTGCCTCCAATGTAAGTATATCCTTCCTTAAATAATGAGACCAAAACTGGACGCAGTACTCCAGGTGTGATCTCACCAATACCCTGTACAGCTGTAGTAGGACTTCCACATGTTTATACTCCATCCCCTTTGCAATAAAGGCCAACATTCCATTTGCTTTCCCAATTACTTGCTGTACCTGCATACTAACTTTTTGTGTTCCTTGTACAAGGACCCCCAGATCCCTCTGTACCGAGCATTTTGTAATCTCTCTCCACTTAAATAATAATGTGCTTTTTATTTTTCCTACCAAAGTGGATAACCTCACATTTTCCACATTATACTCCATCTGCCAAATTTTTGCCCACTCACTTAGCCTGTCTATATCCCTTTGCAGATTCTTTGTCTCCTGCTCGCAACTTGCTTTCCCACCCCTCTTTGTATCATCAGCAAATTTGGCTACATTACACTCGGTCCTTTCATCCATGTCATTAATATAAATTATAAATAGTTGAGGCCCCAGCACCGATCCCTGTGGCACCCCACTAGTTACAGTTTGTCTAACTGTAAATGACCCATTTATCCCGACTCTCTGTTTTCTGTTAGTTAGTCATTCCTCTATCCATGCTAATATATTACCCCAACCCTGTGAGCTCTTATCTTGTGCAATAACCTTTTATGTGGCACCTTATCAAATTCTTCTGGAAATCCAAATGTACGACTTCTACTGGTTCCCCTTTATCCACCCTATTCGTTAAATCCTCAAAGAACTCCAGCAAATTTGTAAAACATGATTTCCTGCTCATATTTCTTATGTTCTTATGTAAATCAGTTACACATAAGTTTCTAAACTATTTATCCGTGTCATGCTGAACTCCTGTCAAACCCGCCATTTCTATTAACTTGTTTCTATTACTACAGGTAGGTCGCAGCGTCCTACACCCACCGAAGGTTTTCCTTCCTTAACTGACTAGGTCACACGAACCACCCCAGTCCTAGGATCCTGCCTGCACCAAATAGTTTATCAAATAATCAGCTGTCAATCAACCTCCTGGCTAAGCTCGCCAATTTCTAAGATCCCAGAGGGTTCCTGGTTCTAAATGATTCGAGGTTGAGCCGTCTTGGGCACAGTGATTTAACTTTATTCCACACAAGCAGGACTTAATACATTACAGTATTGGAGTAGCAGTTTACAGAGTATAATTGAGACTTGTATTACTACTTATACTGTGGGCAGATTCCGTAACCGTGAGTAAGCTGCACCCTGTGTCTCTTGTCTCTCATCTCTCCTAGGAGCTCTTTGTCTCAAAGATTGAGACAATCCGATCAGCCGATCTCTGCCACTTCCCTTTCTATTCCCACTCCCGCATCGTTACCTCTGGTGTCCCCCAAGGATCTATCTTTGACCCCTCCTACTTCTCATTTATATGCTGCCTCTTGGCGACATCATCCAAAAACACGGCGTCAGTTTCCACATGTATGCTGACAACACCCAGCGCTACCTCACAACCACTTCTCTCGACCCCTCCATGGTCAATTGTCAGACTGCTTGTCTGACATCCAGTACTGGATGAGGAGAAATTTTCTCCAAATATATATTGGGAAGACCGAACCCATTTTGTCCCCGCCACAAACTTGTTTCCTAGCCGCCGACTCCATCCCTCTCCCTAGCATCTGGCTGAGGCTGCAGCAGACTGTGCGCAACCTAGGTATCATATTTTGACCCTGCAATGACCTTCCGACCATATATGCGTGGCCTAACTAAAACCACCTATTTCCACCTCTGTAACATTAGAACATAAGAACAGAAGAAATAGGAGCAGGAGTAGGCCATTTGGCCCCTCGAGCCTGCTCTGCCATTTAATTGGATCATGGCTGATCTAATCATAGACTCTGCTCTACTTCCCTGCCCGCTCCCCATAATCCTTCACTCCCTTATCGTTCAAAAATCTGTCTATCTCCACCTATTAAATATATTCAATGACCCAGCCTCCATAGCTCTCTGGGGCAGAGAATTCCACAGATGTACAACCCTCTGAGAGAAGAAATGGCTCTAATCAAAGTCAAAAATGACATCCTTTGTGACTGTGAAAAAGGTAAACTATCCTTCCTCGTCCTTCCCCACCTGTCTGCAGCCTTTGGCACGTTTGACCAGTTCATCCTCCTCCAACACCTCTCCACCATTGTCTACTTGGCTGGGACTGCACTCGCCAGGCTCCATTCTTGTCTATCTAATCGTAGCCAGAAAATCCTCTTCTTACGCAGTCCCTTGAAGTCAACGATGACAGAAATTCACCTGCAAATTCATCTACTTCCCACTCCCGCATCGTTGCCTCTAGTGTCCCCCAAGGATCTGTCGTTGGCCTCCTCCTATTTCTCATCCAAATGCTGCCCCTTGGCGACAACTTCTGAAAACACAGCATTAGTTTCCAAATGTACCCAGCTCTACCTCACGACACATCTCTCGACCTCTCCATGGTCTCAAAATTGTCAGACTGCTTGTCCGACATCCTGTACTGGATAAGCAAAAATTTTCTCCATTGAGAAGAACGAAGCCATTTTCTTTGTACCCCACCACAAACTCCGATCCCTAGCCACCGACTCCATCCCTCTCCATAGCTTCTGTCTGAGTCTGAACCAGACTGTTCGCAACCTTGGTGTCATAGTATACCTTGAAATCAGCTTCCGACCGCATATCCGCGACATAACTAAAACCGTCTATTTCCACCTCCGGAACATTGCCTGTCTTCGCCCCTGCCTCAGCTCATCTGCTGCTGAAACCCTCATTCATGCCTATGTTACATAGAATCATAGAAGTTTACAGCACGGAAAGAGGCCATTTCAGCCCTTCGTGTCCGTGCCGGCCAACAAGAGGCAATCCAGCCTAATCCCACTAGACTTGACTACTCCAATGCACTCCTGACTGGCCTCACCTAAGTAAACTTGAGGTCATCCAAAACTCTGCAGCCCCTGTCCTAACTTGCACCAAAACTTGCTCACCCATCACCCCGTGTTCGTTGACCTACATTGGCTCCCAGTTAAACAATGCCTCAATTTACAAATTCTCATCTTTGTTTACAAATCCCTCCATGGCCTTGCCTCTCCCTATCTCTGTAATCTCCTCCAGCCCCACAATCCCCCCGGGATATCTGCGCTCCTCAAATTCTGCCCTCTTGAGCATCCCTGATTTTAACTGCTCAACCTTCGGTAACCGTGCCTTCAGCTGCCTCGGCTCTAAGCTCTGGAACTCCCTCCCTAAACCTCTCCGCTTCTCTACCTCTCTTTCCTCCTTCAAGATACTCTTTAAAACCTACCTCTTTGACCAATATTTTGGTAATCTGCCATAATTTCTTCTTATGTGGACAATTTTTTTTTGTCCTATGAAACTCCTGGAAAATGCTTGGGATGTTTTACAACGTTAAAGGTGTTGCTGTGGGAATCTGAAATGGGAATTTCTCAGGATTCTTACACTGGTACAGACAGATACTAACGGGTGGACTTATCAGGAAAAGTTTAAGTGTGTAGTTCTCATCTCCTTCCGCTGGTTGAAACTAGAAGTCCAAGTCCCTCTGAGCTTTTGTGTGCTGCACCATTTATTGACCCGCCTATGAACCTGGCCACACCCCCAGATCGGGATAATCAGCATGGCCAGTTTCTGCCCATTGTGTCCGTTTGAGGAAGCTCTTCAAATTGAACCTGTGTTTTTTAGGGACACGGTTACTAATAGGCGTTTTAATAGTTTTTAAACATGAAAAAAAATGTAATTTACCAAGAAACTGATCAGTGTACACCAATAAAACTGATACATGGTTCAGTACAGTTTTTAAAGTCATTTTCAGTGAATTTAAATCAGATTCCTCACAGGTGGCGGACTAGACACTCTTAATAAAATGCTTATTTTTTGTGATCATAGAATGATACAGCACAGAAGGAGGGCATTCGGCCCATCGGGCCTGTGCCAGCTCTTTCGTAGAGCATTCCAATTAATCCCACTCCCCTGCTCTTTCCCCATAGCCTTGTAATGATTTTGTACACCTCTATCAAATCTACTCTTCACCTTCTTTGCTCTAAGAAGAATAATCCCAGTTTCTCCAGTCTCCCCACATAACTGAAGTCCCTTATCCCTGGTACCATTCTAGTAAATTTCTTCTGCACCTTCTTCAAGGCCTTGACACCCTTTCTAAAGTGCGGTGCCCAGAACTGAACACAATACTCCAGCTGAGGCCTAACCAGTGTTTTCTAAAGGTTTAACATAACCTCCTTGCTTTTATACTCTATTCCTCTATTAATAAACCCAAGGATCCCATTTGCTTCCTTCAACAGCCTTCTCAACTTGTCCTGTCACCTTCAAAGAATTGTGTACATACCCCCAGGTCTCTTCGTTCCTGCACCCCCTTTAAAATGTAACCATTTAGTTCATATTGCCTCTCCTCATTCTTCCTACCAAAATCTATCACTTAATACTTCTCTGAATTAACTTTCGCCTGTCATATGTCTGGCCATTTCACCAGGCTGTCTGTCCTACCGCAAGGTTCAGTGCTGGGACCTCAGCTATTTACAATATACATTAATGATTTGGATGAAGGAATTGAATGTAATATCTCCAAGATCCCCTCTCATCCTTCTGAACTCCAGTGTATAAAGGCCCAGTTGATCCAGTCTCTCCTCATATGTCAGTCCAGCCATCCCGGGAATCAGTCTGGTGAAGCTTCACTGCACTCCCTCAATAGCAAGAATGTCCTTCCTCAGATTAGCAGACCAGAACTGAACACAATATTCCAGGTGAGGCTTCACCAAGGCCCTTCACAACTGCAGTAAGAACTCCCTGCTCCTATACTCAAATCCCCTAGCTATGAAGGCCAACATACATTTGCCTTTTTCATCACCTGCTGTACCTGTATGCCAACTTTCAATGACTGATGAACCATGATACCCAGGTCTCGTTGCACCTCCCCTTTTCATCCAGCGGTATTCAACATTCAGGAAGGATAGAATAAAAGGAAAAGGAGATGGGGTAGCATTGCTGGCTAAGGAGGAGATTAATGCATTAGTTAGGAAGGACATTAGCTTGGATGATGTGGAATCTATATGGGTAGAGCTGCAGAACACCAAAGGGCAAAAAATGTTAGTGGGAGTTGTGTACAGACCTCGAAACAGTAGTAGTGATGTTGGGGAGGGCATCAAACAGGAAATTAGGGGTGCATGCAATAAAGGTGCACCAGTTATAATGGGTGACTGTAATATGCACATAGATTGGGCTAACCAAACTGGAAGCAATACTGTGGAGGAGGATTTCCTGGAGTGCATAAGGGATGGTTTTCTAGACCAATATGTCGAAGAACCAACTAGGGGGGAGGCCATCTTAGACTGGGTGTTGTGTAATGAGAGAGGATTAATTAGCAATCTCGTTGTGCGAGGCCCCTTGGGGAAGAGTGACCATAATATGGTGGAATTCTGCATTAGGATGGAGAATGAAACAGTTAATTCAGAGACCATGGTCCAGAACTTAAAAAGGCTAACTTTGAAGGTATGAGGCGTGAATTGGCTAGGATAGATTGGCGAATGATACTTAAGGGGTTGACAGTGGATGGGCAATGGCAGACATTTAGAGACCGCATGGATGAACTACAACAATTGTACATCCCTGTCTGCCGTAAAAATAAAAAAGGGAAGGTGGCTCAACCGTGGCTATCAAGGGAAATCAGGGATAGTATTAAAGCCAAGGAAGTGGCATACAAATTGGCCAGAAATAGCAGCGAACCCGGGGACTGGGAGAAATTTAGAACTCAGCAGAGGAGGACAAAGGGTTTGATTAGGGCAGGGAAAATGGAGTACGAGAAGAAGCTTGCAGGGAACATTAAGACGGATTGCAAAGATTTCTATAGATATGTAAAGAGAAAAAGGTTAGTAAAGACAAACGTAGGTCCCTGCAGTCAGAATCAGGGGAACTCATAATGGGGAACAAAGAAATGGCAGACCAATTGAACAAGTACTTTGGTTCGGTATTCACGAAGGAGGACACAAACAACCTTCCAGATATAAAAGGGGTCGGAGGGTCTAGTAAGGAGGAGGAACTGAGGGAAATCCTTATTAGTTGGGAAATTGTGTTGGGGAAATTGATGGGATTGAAGGCCGATAAATCCCCAAGGCCTGATGGACTGTATCCCAGAGTACTTAAGGAGGTGGCCTTGGAAATAGCGGATGCATTGACGGTCATTTTCCAACATTCCATTGACTCTGGATCAGTTCCTATGGAGTGGAGGGTAGCCAATGTAACCCCACTTTTTAAAAAAGGAGGGAGAGAGATAACAGGGAATTATAGACCGGTCAGCCTGACATCGGTAGTGGGTAAAATGATGGAATCAATTATTAAGGATGTCATAGCAGTGCATTTGGAAAGAGGTGACATGATGGGTCCAAGTCAGCATGGATTTGTGAAAGGGAAATCATGCTTGACAAACCTTCTGGAATTTTTTGAGGATGTTTCCAGTAGAGTGGACAAGGGAGAACCAGTTGATGTGGTATATTTGGACTTTCAACAAGGTCCCACACAAGAGATTAATGTGCAAAGTTAAAGCACATGGGATTGGGGGTAGTGTGCTGACATGGATTGAGAACTGGTTGTCAGATAGGAAGCAAAGAGTAGGAGTAAATGGGGACTTTTCAGAATGGCAGGCAGTGACTAGTGGGGTACCGCAAGGTTCTGTGCTGGGACCCCAGCTGTTTACACTGTACATTAATGATTTAGACGAGGGGATTAAATGTGGTATCTCCAAATTTGCGGATGACACTAAGTTGGGTGGCAGTGTGAGCTGCGAGGAGGATGCTATGAGGCTGCAGAGCGACTTGGATAGGTTAGGTGAGTGGGCAAATGCATGGCAGATGAAGTATAATGTGGATAAATGTGAGGTTATCCACTTTGATGGTAAAAACAGAGAGACAGAATATTATCTGAATGGTGACAGATTAGGAAAAGGGGAGGTGCAAAGAGACCTGGGTGTCATGGTACATCAGTCATTGAAGGTTGGCATGCAGGTACAGCAGGCGGTTAAGAAAGCAAATGGCATGTTGCCCTTCATAGCGAGGGGATTTGAGTACAGGGGCAGGGAGGTGTTGCTACAGTTGTACAGGGCCTTGGTGAGGCACACCTGGAGTATTGTGTACAGTTTTGGTCTCCTAACCTGAGGAAGGACATTCTTGCTATTGATGGAGTACAGCGAAGGTTCACCAGACTGATTCCCGGGATGGCGGGCCTGACATATCAAGAAAGACTGGATCAACTGGGCTTGTATTCACTGGAATTCAGAAGAATGAGAGGGGACCTCATAGAAACGTTTAAAATTCTGACGGGGTTAGACAGGTTAGATGCAGGAAGAATGTTCCTAATGTTGGGGAAGTCCAGAACCAGGGGACACAGTCTAAGGATAAGGGGGAAGCCATTTAGGACCGAGATGAGGAGAAACTTCTTCGCCCAGAGAGTGGTGAACCTGTGGAATTCTCTCCCACAGAAAGTTGTTGAGGCCAATTCACTAAATATATTCAAAAAGGAGTTAGATGAAGTCCTTACTACTAGGGGGATCAAAGGGTATGGCGAGAAAGCAGGAATGGGGTACTGAAGTTGCATGTTCAGCCATGAATCATTGAATGGCGGTGCAGGCTAGAAGGGCTGAATGGCCTACTCCTGCACCTATTTTCTATGTTTCTATGTTTCCTAATCTGCTGCCATTCAGATAATATTCTGTCTTCGCATTTTTGCCCCCAAAGTGGATAACCTCACATTTATCCACATTATACTGCATCTGCCATGCATTTGCCCACTCACATAACCTGTCCAAGTCACTCTGCAGCCTCTTAGCGTCCCCCTCACAGCTCACACCGCCACCCAGTTTAGTGTCATCTGCAAAATTGGAGATATTACACTCAATTCCTTCATCTAAATCATTGATGTACATTGTAAAGAGCTGGGATCTCAGCACTGAGCCCTGCGGCACCTCACTAGTCACTGCCTGCCATTCTGAAAAGGACCCGTTTATCCCGACTCTCTGCTTCCTGTGTGCTAACCAGTTCTCTATCCACGTCAGTACATTACCCCCAATACCATGTGCTTTGATTTTGCATACCAATCTCTTGTGTGGGACCTTGTCAAAAGCCTTTTGAAAGTCCAAATACACCACATCCACTGGTTCTCCCTTGTCCACTCTACTAGTTACATCCTCAAAAAATTCCAGAACATTTGTCAAGCATGATTTCCCTTTCATAAATCCATGCTGTCTTGGACCGATCCTGTCACTGCTTTCCAAATGCGCTGCTATTTCATCCTTAATAATTGATTCCAACATTTGCCCCGCTAACAGGTCTATAATTACCTGCTTTCTCTTTCCCTCCCTTTTTAAAAAGTGGTGTTACATTAGCTACCCTCCAGTCCATAGGAACTGATCCAGAGTTGATAGACTGTTGGAAAATGATCACCAATGCATCCACTATTGCTAGGGTCACTTCCTTAAGTACTCTGGGATGCAGACTATCAGGCCCCGGGGATTTATCGGCCTTCAATCCCATCAGTTTCCCGAACACAATTTCCCGCCTAATAAGGATATCCTTCAGTTACTCCTTCTCACTAGACCCTCGGTCCCCTAGTACTTCTGGAAGGTTATTTGTGTCTTCCTTCATGAAGACAGAACCAAAGTATTTGTTCAATTGGTCTGCTATTTCTTTGTTCCCCTTTATAAATTCACCTGAATCTGACTGCAAGGGTCCTACGTTCATCTTCACGAATCTTTTTCTCTTCACATATCTCGAGAAGCTTTTGCAGTCAGTTTTTATGTTCCCAGCAAGCTTCTTCTCTTATTCTATTTTCCCCCTCTTAATTAAACCCTTTATCCTCCTCTGGTGAATTTTAAATTTCTCTCAGTCCTCAGGTTTGCTGCTTTTTCTGGCCAATTTATATATCTCTTCCTTGGATTTAACACTATCCTTAATTTCCCTTGTTCGCCACGGTTGAGCCAACTTCCCCGTTTTATTTTTACTCCAGACAGGGATGTACAATTGCTGAAGTTCATCCATGTGATCTTTAAACGTTTGCCATTGTCTATCCACCGTCAACCCTTTAAGTATAATTTGCCAATCTATTCTAGCCAATTCACGCCTCAAACCATCGAAGTCTCTTATGTGGTATCTTGTTTTGAAAGTCTATATACACACCAACCACATTACATCATCTCTCTCCGTTACTTCATTGAAAAACTCGATCAAGTTAGTCAAACACGATTTGCCTTTAACAAATCCGTGCTGACTTTCATTTATTAGCCCATATTATCTAAAGGCCGATTCATTGTGTCCCAGATTAGTGGGCCCAAGTTTCCACCCTCTGTCAAACGGTGCACCTTATGGAGGTGGAATAAAAAGGGCACCGAAAACTTATCTTGTGATTCTGCGAGCTCCTCAGGACGTCTTCGTGCTCGGCGTGGTGCAGCACAAGGGGTCGTGGGCAGAGCCAGGTCACTGCGCTGAAAACAGTGCCGGGACACCTGCACATGCGCGCTAGAGTGTGCGCGCATGTGCAGTAGCTCCTCGTCCCCGAGGCTGCGTGGGAGATGCCCGAAGCACGCCGCCCCTAGCCCTGGCCAAATTGGCTCCCCGGGCTAAGATCGGACTTGGGCCTCCCTCCATCCCTCCTGTTCAGCTCCCGCTCCCTCCCTCCCTCCCTCCCGTTCAGCTCCTGCTTCCCCCCTCCCTCCCGTTCAGCTCCCGCTCCCCTCCCTCCATCCCTCCCATTCAGCTCCCGCTCCCCCCCTCCCTCCCTCCCGTTCAGCTCCCGCTTCCCCCCTCCCTCCCTCCCATTCAGCTTCCGCTTCCCCCCTCCATCCCTCCCGTTCAGCTCCCGCTCCCCTCCCTCCATCCCTCCCATTCAGCTCCCGCTCCCTCCCTCCCGCTCCCCTCCCTCCATCCCTCCCGTTCAGCTCCCGCTCCCTCCCTCCCGCATCCCTCCCGTTCAGCTCCTGCTCCCTCCCTCCCGCTCCCCTCCCTCCATCCCTCCCATTTAGCTCCCCCTCCCTCCCGTTCAGCTCCCGCTCCCTCTCTCCCTCCCTCCCGTTCAGCTCCCGCTCCCCTCCCTCCATCCCTCCCGTTCAGCTCCCGCTCCCCTCCCTCCATCCCTCCCATTCAGCTCCCGCGCCGCCCCCCCATTCAGCTGTTCACTCTCCTCCCGCCCCCCGCCTCCCTCCACGTACTCAGTGGGGCCTGCCCGCTCGGCATCTTTCTGGGGGCGGTACCCCGCCCGAAGTCTTCGGTGGCCCGGCTTCTACGTCCTCGGTGGGTCCTGCCTGCCCGGCATCTTGCTGGGGGTGGGCCCCGCCCGAAGTCTTCGGCGCAGCCAAGCATCTGTGGCGGGGCCCGTTCAGCCTCCCTCTTCCCCCCCCCCCCCCCCCCCCCACCGCCTCTCCTCTTACTCCACTCTCCTCTTCCCCCACCCTCTCCTCTTCCCCCCTCCCTTTACCTCCGTCCCCTCCTCTCCCCCTCCCCTCCCCTCCTCCCTCCTTCCCCCTCCTCCCTCCCCCTCTCTCCCTCCCTCCCCCTCTCTCCCTCCCTCCCCCTCCTCTCCCTCCCTCCCCCTCCTCTCCCGCCCCTTCCCCCTCCTCTCCCCCTCCCCTCCCTCCTCCCTCCTTCCCCCTCCTTCCCCCTCCTCTCTCCCTCCCTCCCCCTCCTCTCCCACCCCTTCCCTCACCTCTCTCTCTCTCCCTCCTCCCTCTCTCTCCCCCCTCCTCTCCCTCCTCCCTCTCTTCCCCCCTCCTCTCCCTCCCCCCTCCTTCCCCTCCCTCCTCTCCCCATCCCTCCCTCCTCCTCTCCCCCATCCCTCCACCCTCTCTCCCCCATCCCACCCCCCTCCCTCCCCCCTCTCTCCCTCCCTCCCTCCCCTCTCTGTCCCTTCCCCCTCCTCTCCCTCCCTGCCCTCGCCCACTCCTCCCTCCCTCCCTCACCCAAGATACCATTGGCCTTCCTGATCACTTGCTGTACCTGCATACTATCCTTTTATATTTCATGCACAAGTACCCCCAGGTCCCACTGTACTGCGGCACTTTGCAATCTTTCTCCATTTAAATAATAACTTGTTCTTTGATTTTTTTTCTGTCAAAGTGCATGACCTCACACTTTCCAACATTATACTCCATCTGCCAAATTTTTGTCCACTCACTGAGCCTGTCTATGTTCTTTTGCAGATTTGCTTAGTCAACGCCTTATGCAACGCCTCGCTTTCAAAATTCTCATCCTTGTTTATAAATCCCTCCATGGCCTTGCCCCTCCCTATCTCTGTAATTTTCTTCAGCCTCACAACTCCCCCAGAATATCTGCGCTCCTATAATTCTGCCCTCTTGAGCATCCCTGGTTATAACTGCTCAACCATCGGTTTGGGCCCGAAGCTCTGGAACTCCCTCCCTAAACCTCTCTGCGCCTCTCTTTCCTCCTGCAATGCGCTCCTGAAATCTACCTCTTTGACTAAGTCTTTGGTCATCTGCCGTAATTTGTTCTTATCTGGCTCGGTGTCAAATGTTTGTCTTATAACATTCCTGTGAAGTGCCTTGGGACGTTTTGCTATGTTAAAGGCGCTATATAAATGCTCATTGTTGTTGCTGCAGTTGCTGAGAATGGAAGGTGTATAACTCCCAGGTAATTTAACCCCAATTTATGGTGCAATAAACTGGGAACACTATTTTGTTGAACATTGAGGCTGCAGTTCCAGCTTTTATTCAATTTATTTTTTCTATCCCCACAAAGGACCCCAGTGATGAGGCAGGTGGGGTAATGTTTGATATTTTCAGAAGCTGTGACCTCCCTCCCTAGAAGTCCCGGTGTTTTCTGCTGTTGTCAGATCCTCGTTTCCTCCCCTCGGGGCGGCTCGTTTCTCCTGTTAAGAAAAAGGAAATCAGTCAG